>NW_011889120.1:759459-770362 GCF_000151845.1 Pteropus vampyrus
TGTATTTCATTGACTCTTACAGGTAGAAGGGGCATTAGGGGACCCAGGTACTACAGGGATACTCTCTCCTGTTTCTGTGGGTTGGTGGCCTGCACTGGAACTTTGCCAGCAAATTCACTGTATCATACTTGCACCAACCAATTTTTAATAAGTTTTTTTTTTAAATTAACAAGTTCAAATTGAAATATTTCCTCTTAGAAGTTCCACCCATTCATCTCAGTTCTGTTTTGCAGAACTACTCTTAAGAAGCAGGCTATTTAAAACCCTTTCCAGATCAAGGAAGGATATATAACTCAAAAGTCTGGTGGGGGTTTTGATGATTGGATAACAACTACTCATCATTTTCCCCATTGGTTTTGAGCCAACTGGAAATAGCTTCGACCACTTCCCTCTGAACTGGACAGACTTTATTGCAAGGAGGGCAGAGCAGCAATCTCTGTGAGTCTATTTACCACATTCTATGGGGCAGACAGAACTCCCCATCAGCTCTAAAAGAAAAATCCAGTAAGGCTGGGGTCTACACATGCCTGAGCCTCTTTCTCCTCATCACTTATGCAGAGAAGGGGATGGGTTGAAGAGAGAAATTCAGAGTTTCTTCCATAGTGGTCCCTCCTGGGGAGAAGATGTTACCAGACGGACCGGGTCATATTACTCAGTAGTTCCCAGCCAAAAGAAAACTCCAAGAAGATTTTATCGGAATGTTGCCAGCAGGGACACAAGGTTGGTGGGGGTTGAGGGGGTGGGGGGTGGACAGTGTTACTACTCCAAAGTAGCATGTCCTTGACAAAGAATCAGATTCATCTCTATTTAGGGGAATCACACATAAGCATCAAGGTGAGCTTCATCATCACATGTATCCGTGGAGACAATCCTGCGCAGGTGCAGTTAGAAAGCATGCCTATACATTTATCTGATGTTCAAAAATGGTGGGAAAATCTCTGCTTTTAAGAGGAAATTTTAGTATTATAATGAGAATAGTTCATGAGGAGGTCAGTATAGAATCCTCCAGGCCCCAAGGCAGTTTGAGCCAGATTAGCACCCCACCCCCAATCATCCTGGGCTTCTCCCTGAAAGGACAGGTCTGGCAATCATCAGTGTCAGGTATGGCATATACCTATGGAAGGAAGTTTTAGTCTCAGCATTTCTGTTAAACTCTCAGCAAATCACAGGATGTGGTTACACAAACTTTGTACCCTTTAGGGTAATCTAAGTGGGTTTACAGGTTAAACTAAGCAAAGTTATGAATTCTAAATAGAAGCCTATGCTAGGCTATCTGCAAGGCTGTATATATATAGGTTATGTTACAAAGAGAAAATCCTGGAGGTGTGTGGTCATAAGTTCCTATCCCTCAACACATATCAAGCCTTGTTAATATTTTTATGCTTCACATAGTTCAACATAATTCTTATTGGCCCTGTAAATGGTCTCTCTCTCTTTGAAAAATTAAAAATCCCATTTATACATCTATTCTATATATGAGAAGATTTCCAGGCTCCTCACCATGCTGGTTATTCATATGTGGACATAAATCTCATTGTTACTGTTCCTCTTAAGGTGCGATGTTCAGAAGGGAAAGCGATTTTTTAAAATTTTTAGACACCTTTGATTAGTATTTTATGATCTTGTTTAATCTTCCTTACCCCAGTGACACAAAGATAGTCTCTTATGTTTTCTTTGAAATATTTTAAGGTACTGCATTTCACATTTAAGTCCTTATATTATGTGGAATTGATTTTTTTTAAACAAGGAAGAAATCCAATTTTCTTACATATGGATAACCAATTGTTCAAGAGTCCAAACTTTACCCCAATTTCTAATAACTCTTCAGTCATGCCAGGTTTTCATTTAGGGATGAGTCTGTTTCTAGGATCTCTGTTTTGTTACTGGGGTCAATTGGTGTCTTCCTTTGCCAAAACTACAATAGTTTGATTGCTATAATTTATAAAAAATTTTGATATCTGATATGAGTTCCCATGCCTTCTTTTTCTTCAGGAGTGTCTTGGCTATCATTGGTCTGTTGTTCTTCAATATAAATCTTAGAATTGACTTGTTAAATATCTTTTAAAATCTTGTTAGGATTTTTATTAAAATTTCATTAAATCTACAGATGAATTTGGTAAGGAGAGAGCCTTATGAAATACTCTTCTTATCTATGAATATATTTCCCCACTTAACTCTTTGTAAATGTCTCCTAATAGTTTTATTTTATAATTTTCTCATAAAGATCTAATATAACTTTTGTTTGATTTATTCCTGTGTGTCTCATAGTCTTTTGTTGCTATTTTAAGTGGTATATCTTTTGAAAACCTATATTTTCTGCTTTTTACTAGTGTATTTTAGTGCAGTTGCAATCTTGCTTAACTCTCTTATTAAGGCTAATTGTAGATTATTTTAGTTTTTCTACATAAACAATCATAGATCTCTCAGGTTTATTTCTTCCCTTTGAGTTCTTACAGCTTTTATTTATTTTTATTGTCCGATTGACTGACTAGGGCATCCAGGACAATATTGAATAGAAGTGGCGATAAAGAGCATTCTTTTCTTCATTGTTCCCAGTTTCAAAGGGGATTCTTTTAGTTTTCACAGTGTGCTGTCTGCCATGTTTTTTCTTTTATGGCCCTTAGGAATCCAGCACTTGCTACCAGCTTCTTGCTGCTGGAATCTCTAGGTGACCATTTCCATCACAGGTTGCTATAACATTTTCAGGTGTGAGACACAAGTCTTCTGTGTCTTCCAATTATGGAAAGTATACTTAAGCGTTCTGGGTAGAACTATGGAAGTTCTTCAGATTAGACTTGAGGTCAGAAGGTAGCACCACCTCAGTCCTCCCCCACAGGGGAAGTGGGAAGTCACAACTTGGCAGCAGCTTTCTTAGATGAAATATCTTCATTAAGTCTTATCCCATTTCCACATTCTGATTTTTCTTTATGTCCTTGATCTGCCTAAGAGTATCAAAGGTCATGGGACTGGTTATTAAATATTCCTTTGTAGATTATGTACCTGGGAGCTTCAGTTGCACACTCACCTTGGTATCTATTTCATTATTGGTGTCTCAATTAAAAAATGAATAAGGAAGAATCCAACTGAACATGTAGTTATGCTTGTATATTTAGCTTAATGAAGCCCGGAATTCGGCAATAGTTATCCTGTTCCTGAAGAGTATGAAGACTTTAGTAAGCTTTTACTTTCCTTACCCAATCCTGACTATCCTTCTGTTGTTCACTATTTTAATTACATCTTATTTTTAATATCATAAATTAGAAACTAGTTTTGCTTTATAGAGACAGTATTTGTTTACATTTACCCACAATTTACTATACTCTTGGATCACCGTTTCTTTTTGCATCTCGGACCTGCCTTCTGTGGTCATCTTCCTCCAACATGAAGTGCGTCCTTTAGAATTTCATTAATGAAGGTCTGTTGCTAGCATACTGTTTGTTTGTCCTGAGTGTCATGTTCCCTATGAGCCAAAACAACTGCAGCTCAAGACTGCCATTGGTGAGGATACAAGAGAGCAATTCATCCCTCAGCTTCTAGCTCCCATTGGTCTAAGTTTGACCAAGATGTTAGCTCTCTTACACAAGCAGATTATGTCTAATGAAGTCATTGGGTGATATTAGTAGGGAGTTTCAGAAAGGAGGCAAGAGGTGCAATGCTCAGGTATTAAACGAGGCACTGTCAGGTTACTACTACCTTCAGGAGCATAGATTTCAATTGGTTGGAATCTATGCAGAGCTGGTTCTAACAGTGTCAGCTCATACAAGAGTCAGGTAAAGCAAAGGATATGAAGTAGTGCAAAATAAGTGGCCTATTTCATTGTGTGTTTTATTTCTCCCCTCCCTCCTTACTTCTCTCCTTTCTTCCATTTCTTTTGTGGCGAGTAATATTTGTAGAAACTGTGTCTGTGAGAATTATTTGAAACCAGAAAGAATTGTTTACGTTTTTGAGATTTTGGGATCTCTTCAAGTAAATCTGTGCCTGTGTTTTTTCAGTTCTTGGTAGTTGTGTTGTTTCTAGATGCAGTTTTGCACGAGTACCGGTTTACAGTTATACATTTTCAGGAGAGACCTTGCCACCACCACCAAAGAAAAACTAAGAAAGGCAAAATGACTTTATCATAATGCTACATGGGCTGGAAATTTCCCCCCTTTTCACAGTGAGTACAGCTCCTGAGGGACAAGGCATTATAAAGTAATCCACTATCCAACTTTTCTCTTTGCTTGGGCCCAGTCATTGTTCCTTTAAAAGTGAAAACTGTAGGCAGCCAAAGTTCTGCAGATAACCTCAGGGCAGCTGCTGGCATTAGCATTTTGTTCCTTCTCTGGATTCTTCCTTTTGCTTCTTTTTGGCCACTGAAGGCTTTTTTCATTTACTTGCCAGCTCATCCACCCATCCACTAATTCTGAGTATATGCCTATCTACTTGGTGCTTAGCTGTCTACCATGGATTGGAGGTATGCATGTGTAGAAAAATTTCCAGCCTCTCTAAGTATTCTCTACCAGGAGTATTTTTGATGATATTATCTGCTCTGTTAAACCAAGATCAAATTGCTATTGAATTCTAAGTTGAACATAAAGGAGTTAATTATTTCTAATTCCTTTGCATTACCTGAAAATTGATAAGCATGTTCTTTATATCTTTCTATTGCTAAGGTCCTAGCATTTGTGTGTGTGTGTGTGTGTGTGTGTGTGTGTGTGTTAAGATCTCTCGGAAGCCCCTGCTGACATACTGTTCCTTAGAGCTCTGTTCTCATTAAGCCTGAGGTTCAGTACTGCCCAATTCCCTACATTCTGGCCTGACCCAGAAGACAAGTACATAGGCCCTTGTCATTTTTTTATTTGGTTGTTTTCTTTTGTGGGGGTAGTTATGACATGATTTTTATTTTTTATTGTTGTAAAAAGTCTTTACCATTTCTAAGTGTGCAGCTCAGTGGTGTTGAGTACATTCATAACCATCTACAACTGATCTCCAGAACTTTTTCATCTTCCTTAACTGAAACTGTCCCCATTAAACATCAGCTCCTCATTCTCCCCTCTCCCCAGCCCTTACAACCACTATTCTACTTTCTGTTTCTATGAATTTGACTACTCTAGGTACTTCATATAAGTGGAATCATATACTTTTTCGTACTTGGCTTAATCGGCCCTTGTTATTTAAAAACAAACAGATAGGGATATGTCCTGGTTATCTTTTGCTGCATAAAAGATCAAGCTCAAAATTGTGGCTTAGAACAACAAATCATTTTATTATATTTTATAGTATGTGTTATCTTTCATGGTTCTAGGGGTTGACTGAGTTCAGCTGCGCAGTTCTCATTTGGGTTTTGTCATTCAATTGTAGTGGCTGGAGTTGGAGGTCAGCTCAAAGGTTTATTCAGTCACATGTTTTAACATTGAGGCTAGCTGTCGGCTGGAACTTCAGCTGAGTCATGGTTATAACACATGGCTGTGTAAGTGGTCTCTCCATGTAGCCTTGGCTTCCTTGTAGCATGGTTGTTGGATTCCAAGAGAGAACATCCCTATGTAGAGAATGAATTAGAAGCTATATTGTCTTTTTAGGTTCTAGTCTCAGATGTTATAACTCTGCTGCATTTTATTTGTTGCCAAGACTGGTTAATTCATTGGGAAAGGACTCGAACTCCATCTTTTTGAAGGATCAAAGAACTTGTGGATATATATTATAACCCACAGATTTAAGTAGACAAACATAGGAAGTTCCCATTTTTTTTTTAAATTCTAATATTTTTTATTGCTATGATCATTGCTCTTTTTTAAAATTTTATTTTATTATTAGTTTCAAGTATACAGTACGTTGGTTAGGCATTTATATAGTTTATAAATTGATCCCCCTAATTGCTCTTTTTCTCCTCTGGCTTTCCACCTATCCATTATATTACTGTTAACTGCATTCCCTATGTCATGCTCCCCATCCCCGTGACCATCTATCAAGTACTAATTTGTACTTCTTTAATCCTTCACCCAATTCTCCTTGCTCCCCAGCCTACCTCCCCTCTGGCCGTCATTGCTCTTTAATTCCTGATCCTTTTTGGTGAAAATATAAATGTGCATTTTCCCTTGCTTTGATTGCTCACTAGGTTTTACTCACAAAATCTTCTTCTGACCCTACCTTTATGTATATTCAAGCCCTGAAGATGCATCAAACCCACAATAATCCTTATTGTGTCTTTCAAGGACTATTCAAATAACCTTTGTCTGGTTTCTCTGCTTCCAGTTTTACCTTCCTGTTATTCATTGATATATTTCTAAGCAGCACATCTGATCATGTCTCTCTCATGATTGAGAAGTCACTGGTGGCTCTTCATCTTCGACTGAATGTAGCACAAAAGGCCTCCACGATTGGCTCCTTAACTTCTTTCATGCCTCATCTAGCATTTTCCATTGTCCCTTTGTACTCTAGCAAGAGTAAACACCATGCCTTTTCACATCTCTGTGCCTTTGAGTATGTTATTTCCCTCTTAAATGTCCATCTCTAACTTGCCTGGCAGTCTCAAGCATTCTTAAAGTACATTCATGAATATATCAGTGTTCCTGTATCTGTAACACACATTTGTTCAGTCTACTTGCTAGATCTAAAGATCTTACCTTTCGTAACTCTCTAAGTTCAAATATGCTCAAATTCTCTGCTTCTTCTTGGTAGGGTGAAATAAATACATGAACTTTTCCCTTCTGACATTAGAAGCAGCACTTGTCAGCTCTGGGAAAGAGCTCAGCAATCTTTGAGATCCCCCCACTCCTCCAATTTTCAAAGGACAATGGTCAGTTTTTCTCAAGACCTGTCTTTCTTCACTTTCCTTTGGTAACAGTATTCACAGTCATAATTCCATCGCCTCCAACTCTGAGAATATAGCTTTATACAATTTTCTTAAATACCAACTAGAACCAAGACTTCCCTGTAGAGCTACACGTTAAAAGAAACAAGTAATTTAGCAATAAAAAAGAAACGCAGCATTATAAAATATAAATAGCATTACAGATGTAATACAGCATGCACAATTTTTAAAACAAAAACGAGAGAAGAAAATTATTAAAATAAGTCATTAATACACTATAATTTCAACCTCCTACTGTTGGACATGTCAATATTTCCAATTTTCGTTTGTGAATAACAGATACAAACATTTTTATGCACAAAAAGTGGTTTTCTCTTCATTGATATCTTTTTGTATAGATTCCCAGAAATGGAACTACTAAGTCAAAGAATATAACTTCTTTAAGCCTCTTGATATGCTATCAAATTCCCACCATTCTTTTCAGCAATGCACGAGAGCTCTTTTTCACTGTACCCTCATCAGCTTTGGTATTATTTAAAAAGTTTTCCTAATTTGAAAATTAAAAAATAAAATTTTGCTTTAATTTTTTTTCTATTACAGTTAACATTCAATATCTTATATTAGATTCAGGTGCATAGCATAGTTAGACATTTGTATAATTTGTGAAGTGATCCCCCTATTAGTCTAGTACCCACCTGGCACTATACATAGTTATTACCATATTATTGACTATATTCCCTATGCTGTACTTCACATCCCTGTGACTATTTTGTAACTACCAATTTGTACTTCTTAATCCCTTTACCTTTTCCACCCAGCACCCCAACCATCCCTCCCATCTGGCAACCATCAGTTAGTACTCTGTGTCTATGAGTCTGTTGCTGTTTAATTTATAATATGATAAAGTTGAGTGTTTTCCATGTTTTTATGATGGGAGATGGATTCGACCTTGAAAGACAAGAGATTTAGGTGGGTTTAGAAGAGACAATTGGCCATTGTAGGTAAAAGGAATTGCATTTAAAAAGCTTTTCTAAATGACTCTTTTGTATCCAGATCAATTATTTTCCTCAAAGGTAATTTTATATTCTCCATGATTTTTTTCAAGGATAGAAGAATTGTTATATGCTGTCTCATTTAGATTTACTTACTGTAAATAAGATTTTATAACAGTTAAATCTTCATCTTCTCTCAGATTTCTATTTAAAATATTTCTGTTCAATTTTGTGTATGGAATAAGGTGGCTCATATTTATGGCATTTGATGGGTTCTACATAGCTTAATTATGAAAGAGGATGAAATCTAAATTTTTATAAATCGTTGCCAATTAAACTGTAAATGAATGTTTCCTGCAGTTTCTGTTGTTGACTTCATTGCTTTTAGTTATTTTTGTTTTTTCTTTTTCTTTTTCTTTCTTTCTTTTTTCAAATTATCTCTATGTCTAGTAATGGTGATGGTGTCACACAGGGTGTGTTGATAAAATAAATATTTGGCTCTCTTGGTTACTACCTTTTAAGATGCCTTGGAAATGCAGTCTTGCCCCAGAAATTAAATGAACACGTCTACTAAGCCTCTTGCCATATTATCCCTGTCCCCAGACTTGCAAACTTTAATTTTTAAGGTCTCTGGGGAAGTGGTTCATTTGATCTGAATCTCAGCCAGCTGTACCCCCACCCCAAGATATATTCTTTTCTTATTTCAATTTAATGAGCTTGCTTTGAATTAGAAAACAGATTCTTTGGTTGGAGGTATTCATGTCAGTAGATTCTCTAGGATCAACATGCAGCATCTGCTTTACTGTCTTCTAGGGAGAAGGACATTTTTGTTCCTTCTCTTGGTCATTGAATCCGTTTATTAATGGAAGTACTGTGACATTGGAAAGTTCAGAATTTATAGATCAGGGGAATGATTTTATAAACAATGTGTCCACCTGCTGCACAGAATGTTCACATCCTTGCAAAACATATTTTTATATGTATAACAAAGCACCCCAGGTTCTTCATTTACTGTTATTTCTGGATACCTACTAATGCATACATTCTGAATTCTTATCTTGGCTAAATATGCCTTCTTTTCCTCCTCAGTACAAAACAACTGTTCAGTCTCAAAGGCCAATATTGTCCACATAGTGTTGGAAAGGGTTTGCCCAACCCAAAGAGCTGTTTGTTGTACCATAGTAAATAAATTAAAACTATTCTGGGTCTTGGTTTCCTCATAAGTAAGACAGAAGTTAGCAATAGATAATCTTTAATGCTGAGCCCTGATAGAGTATGTAGTTCACCCCTTACTTTACCAATGAGACAACTTATGACAAGCCTTCCACAGCCCAGTACATGCACACAGTTTTTGACTTCAGGTCCAGGGTTTGAGGATTCATTTCTAGTACTTTACTTTGACAGAAATTGAATGACTTAATCTATTTCGTTTAAATGAGATGGTAGAGGAGAGATGGTGAGGTGATAAATGATGAAGAATTATCTAGACAGAGAAATTATCATGAAGAAAGATTTAAAAATCAGTAAAGATGTTAGTTTATTTGAATCAATGTGATTAGAGTATAGAAAGTGAGGGGGACAGACCGAGAGATGGAGCTGGAGAGGTGGTCAAGAGCCACATCATATGTAACCTTTTCGTTATATTAATTAGATTGGGTATTTTCCAAAGTGAGATGAGAAGCCATTGGAAGGTTTTAAGTAGGAAAGTGTCATTATCTGATATTTGCTTCATTGGAGCTTCATGTCCAGTATTTAATCTCCAGAATATGCCACAGTCTGGCACATAGTAGTCTTCAAAAATATTTAAGGAATGAATAAAAGAATAAAATGATCCATGCTATTTGTGATGTGGAGAACAAATCAGCATGGAAGGGGAGCTATTAGGGAGCTACTGCAGTATTCTAGCCAGAGGTGTCTCAATGAGTGGTAGATGCATCAGAGATGGAAGGAAGCAGATATGTTTGAGAAGTATCATGTAGGTAGAGCTATCAGGATTTGGTCAGAGTGTGGGAAGTGTTGAGGATGACTCCAGGTTTTCTGGCTTAAGCAATTTGGTGGCAAGAAGTACCATTTACAAAAATAGAGTAGAAAGGAGGCGCAGATTTTGAAAAAGACCAAGGGCTTGAACTTGAACATAATATATTTGGGATGCCTAGGAGAAGAGATCCAAGTTGAAATATTAAGTTATCAATTGGATATATCAGACCGGCAGTTAGAAAGGAGATGTTGATTAGTGATGTAAATGTGGGCATTGTCTGTGAGTAGATATTTTTAAATAAACTATAGGCAAATGCTTTGAAAAGAGAAGCAGAAACTAGGCATTTAGAGTTCTGATACAGAAGGAAGGGCCAGCAAAGGTGATACAAGAGCAGTGTCCCATGAATGAGGAGGCAGAATCAGAAAAGCAAGGCATCATGGAAACCAGTAAAAGAATATTTCAAGAAGGAGAAGGTACTAATGTAGAATTCTGCAGAGAGGACTCAATGATGGTAATCAGCGTCAAACTAGGATTCTATGTATTATATTGAGTCATGTGAAATTGCTATTTTGGTAGTTAAAAATGGTCAAATATTGGTAATTTTGTATAGTACAATGTAGTGCATAGTTTGCTTGAAAGGTATATATTTCAGGGGAAAATATCTTCCATAAAATGTGGAACATCTATAACCACAGTTGTAACCCCTCTAACTTCTAGTTGTCTGTAAATTTGTATTTACTTGACTTTTATTCTAAAGCTTGGGGAAACCATTTAAGGATTTTAAGCAGAGAGTGGTAGACCCGATTAGGTTTTTGTTTCTTTTGACTAAACTAGTGGAGCTATGTCTGTTTTCACCCACAGCTCTTTGCCAAGGATGTAGTTCATAGCAGTATTTTAATATTTTTTTTATATACTAGAGAGGTTCTTTCCTTAAGAAGCAGCACAAATCCAAGTCTGAAAGTATTTCCACTAATATCTTTAAATATTATGGGTGTTTAAGTCTCACAATACAAATTATGTGACATCTTCAGTTTGTCATTGCTTTTGTTATCCAAACTGTAGCTTTTGCAATTTCAGTGTAGAAATGTCCTGAGTTGCAGAGTCAAGGATGGTTTACTTTGATGTCAACACACACCTTGGACC
>NW_011889120.1:770412-794520 GCF_000151845.1 Pteropus vampyrus
ATTGTCTGTGAGTAGATATTTTTAAATAAACTATAGGCAAATGCTTTGAAAAGAGAAGCAGAAACTAGGCATTTAGAGTTCTGATACAGAAGGAAGGGCCAGCAAAGGTGATACAAGAGCAGTGTCCCATGAATGAGGAGGCAGAATCAGAAAAGCAAGGCATCATGGAAACCAGTAAAAGAATATTTCAAGAAGGAGAAGGTACTAATGTAGAATTCTGCAGAGAGGACTCAATGATGGTAATCAGCGTCAAACTAGGATTCTATGTATTATATTGAGTCATGTGAAATTGCTATTTTGGTAGTTAAAAATGGTCAAATATTGGTAATTTTGTATAGTACAATGTAGTGCATAGTTTGCTTGAAAGGTATATATTTCAGGGGAAAATATCTTCCATAAAATGTGGAACATCTATAACCACAGTTGTAACCCCTCTAACTTCTAGTTGTCTGTAAATTTGTATTTACTTGACTTTTATTCTAAAGCTTGGGGAAACCATTTAAGGATTTTAAGCAGAGAGTGGTAGACCCGATTAGGTTTTTGTTTCTTTTGACTAAACTAGTGGAGCTATGTCTGTTTTCACCCACAGCTCTTTGCCAAGGATGTAGTTCATAGCAGTATTTTAATATTTTTTTTATATACTAGAGAGGTTCTTTCCTTAAGAAGCAGCACAAATCCAAGTCTGAAAGTATTTCCACTAATATCTTTAAATATTATGGGTGTTTAAGTCTCACAATACAAATTATGTGACATCTTCAGTTTGTCATTGCTTTTGTTATCCAAACTGTAGCTTTTGCAATTTCAGTGTAGAAATGTCCTGAGTTGCAGAGTCAAGGATGGTTTACTTTGATGTCAACACACACCTTGGACCAGGAGTTTAGAATCCTGATGTCCATTTGCAGGATTGTGAGCAAGTTCACATTACCTCTGAATGTTTAAGTTTCTTTACATTTTTTTCTATTTTCATTGTTTTTTTTAAATAACTAGATTGAACTGGATTTGTTTTATTTTAGCTATAACATTTATGCTTCTGTTAATGATTTAATACTCAGACAGAATATGACAGATCTTTTCATTCGTTTTGTCTTTTGGAAGTCATAAACTCTACCTATTGATCAGGACCTGAGGTCAACGTTGACATGTTTTGTTTATCCTCCCAAATACCTTTTAATGTGAGCCAATGTTCTTAAATTGGGAGATCTCACATAAAAATTTAGATTTCTAGTTTCTCTGAAATAATCAAGATCTTTGGCTGCAGGAGGCTGGCATTCTTACAGGGCAACAATTGGCTGGATCTGAGTAGCAACTGTTCCCTTTTAGAAAAGCAGTTCACTCCCTAGTTCACGACTCTCACCATTCTGTGCTGTTTTTCACACTCTGCATACTTCTCACATCATTTTCCCAGTCGTTGTAGCTATTTGAGTTTGATTGACCCAAGATGACCCAAGCTGAAAAACACCTCAGTGATGAAACTTCAATGTGATATTAACCCTATACAGGTGTGTAGCTCAGTTTCTCATTTCTTTTTGCGTACACTTCTGAGAGTCCTGCATAGTTTGTCAAAGTATTGTTTAAAAATAGGTAAGCAAATTAAGGGAGCAGGACTTTGCTAGTCATGGCTTTCACAAATGTCCCTCAGAGGTGTTTCTCAACCCATTAGAGTCATTTAGGGAGCATTTAAAAAAATACTCACATCCAAGTTTCACCCCAGAGCAATTAGATCAGAATCTCTGGGGGAGAGGACCAAGCATCAGTATTAAGAAACGAAACAGGTGTTCTAATGTGCAGCCAGGGTTGAGAAACACTGCCATAGAAGCTGTGAACCCAGCAGCATTCACTGACAGCATCAGCCTAGAGAAACCCTCAGAAAGTCTGGGGAGTCATATGTGATTGGTTTATAGCCTCTATGGAGTCACTAACAACAGTGCCTAAGAATAGCCTGCTTCCGCAGAAGCTGGGCTGCCCATCTGTCTGGGGTTTCCATCACACATGGTAGCATCCATGAGGTATAATTCCAGCATGGTTTATTTAGCCATCACCCTCTCCCTCTGTTTATGCAGATATGCAGGGTGGGGTGAGAGTGGGAAGAAGTCTAAATAGAGTGGTGAGAGGTGAAAAAAAGAAGGGAGAGATAGAAACTTGGTGTCTTACCAATCTAAATAGCAATCTCTCTATTAAGGGAAAATGTGGTTTCAATATCTTAGCTTTTAAGATGGTTGATGAAAGATCAAAAAATAAACTGGTGGTAAAACAAAGATGAAAGCATAAATTAAGAAGTTGCTTCCATTTGAAGTGATTGTTTCCTTTCCAGTGTTCCCATTTGGTCTACTTTGATCTGAAAAATCTGAAAAATGACTTTTAGAGTATTATTAAAGAATTAAGACTAGGGAAAAGTTCACAATGCCAAACCAATCATTGTTTCCAAGGTTTCCATAGATAAGATACATTTCCAAATGACCCGGAATAATGGGGAGGAAAGGAGTGCTTTAGACAATAGCTACTCAATGACATTCTCCTTGTCTGTCTTCCCAATAACGTCAGAACAGTAGACTTTGAATCTGAGCCTAATATGAAATTGAAAAATTGCAGACTTAGGGTTTACGATGAACACAACCCAGCTGGAGCACTTACTGAACAATGGAAGGAAGGTTTGGTAAAGCCAATCTGCCTTGCTGTGGTTCTGCCACAGGGAATGATGAGTTTTAAAGGACACAGCCTAATTTCTCTCTGCAGCTGGGTGTCACTGACTAATGAAAATATATTGGCACGTTGCTTATGGGTTATTGTTCCATGTAACTGCACCTCTTAGCTGGGGATTTGTAAGCAGGCCATGATTGAAAGCAATATGACTGTGCTCAGTTATTAAAATATTCCAAATACAGCCTGCCCTATTTATTAGAAACAAAGTTTGACAAGATTATGTTGATTCGAGGAGCAGATAATGAAACATTGCTGTGCATAGGCACTTCCAATGTCAACTGAGCAGAATTACAGTCCTTAAATATTTATATAGGAAAGTGAAATGCAACTATTAATACTTCCAGGAAGTGATACAGTGTGAGAAGAGAAATAGACATGAGGAATAGGATCTTGGGCTACTTTTAACAGGACAATTTATCATTTTTATAAAATGGCTGCACGTCTCATTTATGGGAAGGCTTCAAAGAATGGGAAAAAGCATAACCACCTCTAAGCCTTTAAAATTTAGGCATGTTTAAACAAAAGTGTCTAAACGCCTCATGGCTAAATTTATGTTTAAGAAAGACTTCATTTTTGTAAGGGTAATGTCTCTGGGACTGATTTAAGCTATAGCATATTTAGTCACTTAAAAAACAACAATTAACTTGGATAATGTAATTTTTTTTTTAACTTCAGTTTGGTATTATTTTGGAGAGAATTCTCTAAGAGTGAGTGAAAGTAAATGTCCAGACAGGCAATATTCACCTTATAAAGCTCTGTAAAGCAGTAAGAAAGGCATTAGTCTAAGAATGAAGAAGATTTGGGTTTCAATCCAAGGTTTGCCTGTACTTGGAAATGTGGGAAATTTGCTGTTGCATTGCACACTTAATTTCCTAAATTCCTGTTGTGTATACTTTCTGTATTTTGGGATTTGACAATATCTTTATTTTTCCCTAAGTATGTTAGGAATGCATGTTTTATAGCCAGTAAAGTTACCCACTTCTAAAATCTGTTTTCTTATAAAATTTATACCCATTCACACTGGAGGAATTGGCAGGAAGAGCTATGAACAGCCAGAACTTCCCTGGATTCTGGAGCCTTTGGATTCTGCATACCTCACCCCGTCACTCTTCATTTTTCCCCATCTCTCCTTTTTGCTCTGCCCTCACTCTGTCACTCAGTCCTTATGTTCTTCATGCTCTCTGCCCTTCATCTTCTCTCCATCTGTCCCTTAGTCTCCTCTCATCCTCTGCTCATTAGTAACACCATCTCTGAGGTGGACTGTCTAGGAGTGATTTTTTTAGGCTTAGGTCTTCCTCCTGCTGTTGAGTTGTAGGTTGATGGAGCAAAGTCCATTGTATTTTCCTTAAAATGCTACTTTACAGACAAAATAAAAAACACTCAATTAAAATTTAGCAGAAGTTTTCAAAAGACTGTTGAAAGCATCACATTCAATACAAAATGCTCTGAACTACATAGTCATAAGAAACACATCTTTTATAAATCAACAATCTTAGCAAACTGCTCATTTGATGAATTAATTTTCATTGAATTGCACCAGAGTGAAACTTACACTTTTTTTTGCTTCTCCCCCTTTTTCCATCTTCCAACAGCCTCCTTTTTTAAAACCATCCTTAGTCAACATTTAATTTGATGATGATGACTTCTGGTATCAAACTGAATAAAGTAATTGGCAAGAATGTGTAAAAGATGGAGAAAGAACATAGTTTAACTGAAATGGTTTCCAAACTATGTTGCAAGCATAGTTTTCCAAAGACTTTTCAAGAGTTTGGTTCAAGAGCAAATTTTAATTCAAGAGCATCTGAGGTTGCAAGAGGAGTCATCAAATACTTTTACTACTTGCATATGCCAACAAATTGGACAATCTGGGGGAAAAATGGATAAATTCCTAGAAATATACAATCTTCCAAGACTGAGTCAAGAAGAAGCACATAATCTGAACAGACCAATTACTATTATCAAAATTGAATCGATCATCAAAAAACTTCTAACAAACAAAAGTCTTGGAACAAATGGCTTTACTGGTGGATTTTACCAAACATTCGAAGAAGAATTGCCACCTACCCTTCTCAAACTTTTCCAAAAAATTCAAGAGGATGGAAGGCTTTTAACCTCGTTTTATGAAGCCACCATTATTCTGATTCCAAAGCCGTGTAATGACATTACAAAATAAGGTTATAGGCTGATATCCCTGATGAACATAGATGTAAATATCTTCAACAAAATATTAGCACACCAAAGTCAGCAATACATTTAAAAGATCATACACCATGATCAAGTGGGATTTATTTCTAAGATGAAAGGTTGGTTCAATATCCACAAATCAGTTAATGTTATACACCACATAAACAAAATGAAGGATGAAAATCATATAATTATATCAATTGATGCAGAAAAAACATTTGACAAAATCCAGCCTCCATTTATGATAAACTCTCAGTAAAGTGGGAATAGAGGGAACATACCTCAACATAATAAAGGCCATATATAACAAATCCACAGATAACATCATACTCAATGGGGAAAGCTAAAATTGTATTCTATATGATTAAGAACAAGACAAGGATATTCACTTTTGCCACTTTTATTCAACATGGTATTAGAAGTCCTCGCCACAGCAATCAGACAGATTATCAGACAAAGAGAAATAAAAGGCATCCAATTTGGAAAGGAAGAAGTAAAAGTGTCATTATTTGAAAATAACATGATACTATATACAGAGACCCTAAAGATTCCACCAAAAAACCATTAGAACCAATAAATGAATTCAGTAAAGTAGCAGGGCACAAAATTAATATTCAGAAATTGGTTGCATTTTTATTATACACCAATAATGAACTATCAGAAAGAGAAATTAAAAAAAACAATCCCATTATGATCGCATCAAAAAGAATGAAATACCTTCGAATCAAATTAACCAAGGAGGTAAAAGAACTGTTCTCAAAATTTATAAGACATTTAAGAAAGAAATTGAAGAAGATACAAATAAATGGAAGCATATACCATGCTCATGGATAGGAAGAATCAAGTGTTAAAATGTCCATACTACCCAAAGCAATCTATAGATTCAATGCAATCCCTATGAAAATTCCAATAGTATTTTTCACAGAACTAGAACAAATAATTCTGAAATGTATATAGAGCCACAAAAGACCCTGAATAGCCAAAGCAATCTTGAGAAAGAAAAACAAAGACGGAATGATCACACTACCTGAAATCAACTATACTACAAGGCTATAATAATCAGAACAGTGTGGTGCTGACATAAAACAGACACGTAGATCAATGGAACAAAATAGAGAGCTCAGAAATAAATCAACACATATATGGTCCATTAATCTATGACAAAGGCAAGAATATACAGTGGGGTAAAGACAGTCTATTCAATAAATGGTGTTGGGAAAACTGGACAATAAGATGCAAAAAAATGAAACGACCATCTTCTTATACCATATATAAGAATAACTCAAAATAGATTAAAAGACTTAAATATAAGACCCCAAACCATAAAACTTATAGAAGAAAACATAGGCAGTAAACTTTCTGGCATTGCTCTTAGTAATACATTTTTTTTCTGATATGTCTCCTCAAGCAAAAAAAAAAAAAGAAAAAGAAAAAAAAAACAACTGGGACTAGATCAAACTAAAAAATTTTTGCACAGCCAAGGAGACTATCAACAAAATAGAAAGACAACCTACTGCATGGGAGAAGATATTAGCCAATGATACATTTGATAAGGGGTTAATATCCAAAATTTATAAAGAGCTCATACAACTTAAAACCAAAAAATCTTACAATCTAAATAAAAAATGGGCAGGAAACTTGAAAAGACATTTCTTCAAAGAGGAAATACAGATGGACAATAGACATATGAAAAGATGCTCAATGTCACTAAGCATCAAAGAAATACAAATTAAGACCACAATGAGAGATTACCTCACACCTGTCAAAATGGCTATCATCAATAAATCAACAAACAAGTGTTGGTGATATATTATACCATGATATATTGTTGGCTATATTCCCTTTGCTGTGCATTATATGCCCATGATTTACTTGATTTACAACTGAAAATTTTAATCTCTATATTTGGAGAAAAGAACCACTGTTGGTGGAACTGCAAATTGGTGTAGCCACTGGGAAAACAGTATGGAGATTCCTCAAAAAATTGGAAATAGAACTACCATATGACCCAGGAATTCCACTTCTGGGTTTTATCTGAAGAAATCCAAAACACTAATTTGAAACGATACATACACCCTTATGTTCATTGCAGCATTACTTACAACAGCTAAGATATGGAAGCAACCTAAGTGTCTATCAATAAACGATTGGATAAAGAAGTGGTACATATATACAATAGAATGTTACTTGGTCATAGAAAAGAATGAAACTTTACCATTTGCCTCAACATGAACCTGGAAGGTATTATGCTAAGTGAAATAAGTCAAATAGAGAAAGACCGATACCATATGATCTCACTTACATGTGGAATCTAAACAAAAGGAACAAAACTCATAGATACAGAAAACAAACTGATGGTTCTAGATGTGAGTGGGTACTACGGTGAAGGAATTAAGAGGTACAAATCTAAAGTACAGCATAGGGAATATAGTCAATAATATGGTAATAACTATGTATAGTGCCAGGTGGGTACTAGACTAGTCAGGGGGATCACTTTGTAAATTATATGTGTGTCTAACTACTATGCTGTACACCTGAAACTAAGATAATATTGAATGTCAAACTAATTGAAAAAAATTTTAAGTGGCGGGGGGGAAGGTGAATGGGAATAAGAGGTTAAAATTTTCAGTTGTAAATCATGGGCATATAATGTACAGCATAAGGAATATAGTCAATAATATATCATGGTATAATGTGATAGCATTATATGGTATTAAATGGTTGTTGGACTCATCACTATAATCACTTCTTTAGGTATATAAATGTTGAATAACTGGTGTACATATGAAGCTAATACAATATTGTATGTTAGCTACATTTTAATAAAGATCTTTAAAAAAAAACAGCAGCAAAAAAACCTGTTACAAGTTGCAATTACTTTTCTGAATGGCTCAGGATTTTCTCAGAGCCATGTAATAAAATGAAGAAAAATTGGATGCTGAGACTGATTTGTTGGCATCCATAATCCCCAATTTCAAAAACTTTCAAGTCTCATTTCTCTTTGATTGATATTATAAGTAGATGTTTTACATAATACTCATACAATAATTTTATACTAATAAAATGCAGCCTTTAACAGTTACATATACTGTGGTTACATAAGATATGATTCAGAGGAAAAATGGTTCCATTGTTTAAAAATGCTAGAAAACCATTGGTAATATAGACAAGAGAAGTCTGGCCTAGGGAAATTGACTTGGTTTCACATCCATACTCTACCAGATGAGTTCAGTGACTTTGAGCAAATCATTCAAAGTATTTGGACTTTAGTTTAAACCTATGAAATGAGAAAACCGAATTAGTATCTTTTCTTAAAGAGCAAGAAAACAAAAATAACTTACACGAGAATTAAAAATCCTGGGAGATATTTGAATGTTTAAAAAGATTGGTACAAATAAATGTCTAGTATGCGACAAATGTGGATAAATAATCTTTGACTGTCTTATATTCATCCCATGCAGCTACACAGCACTCACCTGCTCATTATCTTAACTAATGCCCTTGCTTACCATATTACTCAGAAAAATATAGTGGCCAGTGTGGATCAGTGTGAAATATTCATGAATATCCAAGGTTATCATTGTAAGGTATATTCTATTCCTACCCATGAAGACTCTGAAGTTGACTTTGACTAGATTCTAAATGTACATGATGAGATTTTTACATCTATAGCATCTACTTTTCCCAGTAAAATTCAGACCCATGAGAGTTACAACTTGAGCAATCTTGAGCAGAAAATAATAGTCTTATAAGCATTCAGATACTTCCTCATCCCATCTTCCTTGCTCACTAAGCAGCCTTGATTCAAATTCCTGCTTTGTACAAATTACAAGTTACTGCATATCTCAGACCTGCAGAAACATTCTAGAAGTGTCAAAACATTAGATACTAAATCCTAGATTACTGAAGGTCTTCTGGGTAGGCAGTACAACTTAGTGTTTAAGATTCAGACTCCATATTTTGAAATGCTCGAAGCTGAAGGCCTGCTCTGCCACTTACTGCCTAGGTGTCCTTGGGCAAGCTAGTGGCTCTCAAGTTCATTCACTGTAAGGTGGAAATAAAAAGGTTCTAGAACCAAAATAAGATTCTAGCTAACTAGCTAAAATTAATAGGCTAAATACTTGGTTTGTTGATTAACAATATTTTTCAACTGACCAATTAGCCTAATTTATTAAATTCATCAGTTTATCAAAAACCTAAACTTCCTCACGTTAAATCTTAATCTTCCTGCCTTTAATACTGAATAGAAAGGTCCTAACAGCTTTGGGAGATTTCAGTGAAGTTATACTTGACTAGTTTTTATTTTGTCTTCATAGTAGTGTTTTAAGGAATATTCAGTTGTGAGCTAAGACTAATATGGTGGTTTGATATTGTTACAAATATATTTAATAATCATAAAAGTGTACTTTTTCATTATACGTTTCAGAAGTTCAAGTGTGATTTATTTTTATCAGTTTACATTGAACTCCTTTGGATCCTCTAGTGTGACATTTTCTCTTTTACCCCTCTTTTAGCATTTTTAGGATTTTTTTGCACCAAATTTTCAAGTAGCGCATCAACTTATATTTGGCCGTTTGGAGAGCTGGATATTTGGCAAATTTATTTTCAGCACATCAGGCTTCTTCTATTAAGTTTAACAAGTATTTCTTGAGTGCCTATGATGTGCTGACCTTCGCTCTGGTTATACTGTGAGGAAAAGACAGAGTCCTGCTCTCTAATTTTCCATTCCAGTGGAGGAGGCCAACAATAAACAAAAGGTGCTAACGGCTATGAAGGAAACAGAACAAATTGTCATAACAGACAGTGCATAATAGATAGTGCTGGGACAGGGGGCTGCTCTCTTAGATAAAGTGGTTAGAGAAAGTTTCTAGAAGGTGAGGATGCTTAGCTCAGGAGATTCCCTTTGTTCAGATGGGTAGTTCTGAGTTATGAGGCAGGAAAAGACCAGTAAGGTCATAGGAGAGTGAAAAGCAGTGGCGAAAGACAATATTCACTTGCTTTGCTACTGTGGTAGATGTCTGTATGGCCTAATGCATCTCCTTTCATTGTGGAATGCTTGGTTTACTATATAACCATCCATATAAAGGTTGGATGTTTGTGGATGTGTTCTTTTCCCCAATTCTGCCATATAAATGTTAAATATTGCCTATATCCAGGAACATAGCAGTGCTATGGGAACAAAAGATATATGTATATACAAAACAATCCATCAAGCTGGACAGTTTTGGCCAAAGATTTCCAGAATATACTTTCACTGGTATAGTTTTATACTGCCGCAGCAGCATTTTAGTGCCTGATTAATGGGTTCATTTACTTCAAATCCTGCTTCAAACCACAACCTCTTTGAAAAAAATACATTTAAAAGCGGATTCTGAAAAGCTTGTCAGCATTATTTCATTTATAAAACTGTATTGTACTAATCACTCTTAACGAAAACCTCAGTGGATACTGATTATATAGGGATTTACGTAGGAGAAAGCCATTTATTTCAGGGCAGAATACATATATATTGCCTATAGAATAAAAGGGAAAAAATGAGATAGGAAAAACACATCATAAAGTCATTTTGAAAATATAGGTGGGGACAATATGGAGTCACGTCTGCTCCTTAGATAGTATAAAACTTGGCTTCTAAATAAATCACAACAAGGAGGCAGAAGAGTTGCTTGGTATTTCGTCAGATACAGCATTAAGTCAGTGTAACCTAGAGAAGGCCAGTGAAATGGTGCTGTTTGAGAGTCTTTGAGGGATTTTAACTTCAGAACTTTTTCAGGAGGTTGGAAACCTTTCTGAGTGTGTCACATGAGAAGCCTGTTAAAAACATTTCTGGGCCCTATCTCAGGTATATGGGTCGCAATCTTCAGGGTAGGGACAGTATACATAAACAAATACTTTCCAAGTGTGTCCGATGCAACGGGAGCGTAGCCTTATATTTAGAAATCATTTCATTGCATATTAAGAGACAAAAATCCTTATGAGAAAATTCTAGAGGAATAGCTTGCAAATCGTGTTTTCATAGGAGTACTGCAAGGGCCACTGCAAGGGCGAGGGAGTGCTGAAAAGGGGGCCAAAACGCAAGGGCTCTAAGGTCCCTAGCCCTACTTCAACAGAACAACTCCATTTTTATATGTCTTAAACTGTGTTTTCAAAAATGTTGAAATATTCTGGTCTTGTACTTAGTAGCATTAAAGTAATACATACTCAGACAAGTTGTGTAGAGGACAGATGGTAGGAGAAAAGCTGTGGGATATTGTAAAACAAGCCTGACATAGAGATCTCAGGCTGGATTTAATTCCATGCAAACATAATTGTTGTGGGTTCTCATTTCCACATCACCATTTTCCCTCCGGTTTTCCAAAGCCCTGCTTTCCATTAGGAGGGTCTGATAATTAAAATAAGCTCTTGATGGGACAATTGTCTACATGGATGGGTCCAAAAAAAGTTCCTGAGATAAAGACATTATGTCATTCTTGCTAGGCCATCAATGAATGATGTACACAGGCTGCTGTTAATGAGAGGTCCTTAATGCTTGGTGACAAGGATAATTCTTATAGCTTCTTGATGCAGGGGTGAAGTGGGGGATTCCCCTGTACCATGTTGGATAGTTCTGGCAATGGGTGGCGCTCACTTGAGCAGAGGCCATGATATTTCTTGAGCGCTGGCATAGCTCCTTTCTTTGTGGTTACTTGAAGTCTAGTCCTCTCACCCCTTTTCCAAGCAAGCTTACTCCTAGGTAATGTTTCGCTCTTTCTCTCCTTTGCCTGCAGTAGTCCTTGTCTTGTCCTTGGAATGAATAATCTGGACTTTCCTCCATTCTCTCTTTTTTTAAATTAATTTATTTATTTTAATTAGTTTCAAGTATACAGGACATTGGTTAGACATCTGTATTGTTCATAAAATGATCCCCCCAATTGCTCCCTCCCTCCCCTGGCCCTCCACCTAACCATCATATTAATGCTAACTGCATTCCCTCTGCCATGCTCCCCATCTTCATGACCATCCATCGGCTACTAATTTGTATTTCTTTAACCCTTCACCCCATTCTCCCAGCCCTCCAAACCCCCTCCCCTCTGTCCATCACCAAATTGTCCACTATATTTGTGAGTCTGTTCTTGATTAGTTTGTTCTTTTCGTTCCTTAGATTCCGCATATAATGAAATCATACGGTATTTATCTTTCTCTATTCTGTCCTCCATTCTCGTTTAAGGTTTAATTTTGTTTTATTTCTTAAAGGTTTGCCTTTTGAGTTCCAAAATTCCTAACTTTTGCTGATGAAACATCTGGAATTTCAAGATGCTATTCCTGCCTTGAGTTTCAAAGCCAAAAATTTGACTGCATTCTCTGCATTTGGTTGTGTCAGCTCTCTCCAAAGCCACAGTGGCCATAGTATATTTTTATTGGGTGGGCATGAGGAGTGATAATTTGGTAAAAAAGGGATTTTTTTAAGAACAAATAACATATTAGTTAATTCATTAAAAGAGTACCCTATTGCCATGATATGGACCCAAGATTGAAAACAAAAGACATGTTTTGAATCACAGAAAATAAAAAAAATTTTAAAGCCAAAAATAACAATTTTAATAAAACTATAGAAACAAAGGAGAGTGCTCTGGTGTGGAGGAATTTGAAATGAAGAGGGGTTTTATGAATTAAGCTTTGGATGAGTTGAAAGATAAGGCCAGGTTCATTACACAAGGTTTAAATGTTAAACTAATGAAGAAAGCCAAGTATGAAAAAAAAAAGTTCTAGGTTTATCCAAGAATTAGAAAGAACTATTATTCATGCATGAACCACGTGTGCACACACAATTATAAAGTGTGTGTATGACATGTGCGCACATGGCAGGCATGTGTACGGCATGCGTGCACATGGTGTGTGACATATGTATGTGATATGCCTGCATGTGACATGTGCATATGGCATGACGTTAGTGCATGTGACGTTTATGCGTATGGTGTGCATGCGTATGACATTCGTGCGTATGATGTGCCTGCATATGACGTGCAGTGCGTGTGACATTTGTGTATGTGACTTTTGTGCGTATGGCATGCATGCGTATGATGTCTGTGTGATGTGCATGCGTATGACGTGCGTGCGTATGACGTTCATGTGAGTGACGTGAGTGCATATGTGAATATGGCGGGTGTGGGTATGACGTGCATGTGTATGCATATAATGTAGATAACATAACTATTTTCAGTCATTGACTTGTGGCTACAGTACAAGGAAAGATAAATCTATTTTATTGTTTCGTGTATGGATAAATTTCCTTCTATAGGAGAGTGGGGTTTTTGTTTTGTTTTGTTTTGTTTTTTAGAACAACTCAGCAAAATAAAACTCTGATTTATCGTTGGCCATTGTTTCATGTATATCGAACTGGCCAAAAAATTATAAACAGCAAGTTCATGGATGACAGAAAAAAGAAACATTTTATCTTTGGCCTTTTTAACCATCTCATGTAAACCAACTACTTATAGTACAACTAAGCACATACACAGAAAAAGTTACCGGATAGCTTGGAATAAGATTTTTTTCGTTTTTGCTTTTTTTTTTTTTTTTTTACAAGGTCTTTTTCTCCTTTGAGAGTATAATTAACATGGTCACATCACAAGTCAGAAGTAGGACAGAGAACGATCCTTTTTTTTTTTTTTTTTTTACAAGGTCTTTTTCTCCTTTGAGAGTATAATTAACATGGTCACATCACAAGTCAGAAGTAGGACAGAGAACGATCCCAGGGCCAGTTTGGTCATCCCGAGGTTGTTAAAAATGGCTGACCCCTAAAAATATACAAATATAAAAATGTACAAAAATATAATTTAAATAAAAACTACAAAATTTTCTTTTTAAAGTACTTGTAAGAAAAAAAGCAGGGCCTTGTAAGTTTTGTTTTTTTTTTCCTCTCCTTTTGCAAATTCATGTTGTGGTTTTGGTTGAGTGATAATGTGTGTATCATCTGTTGGGGGTGCTGCCCACAGTGGGCGGGCAGGTGGGACTCTGTTTGAAGGTGACCACGTTTAGATTCTGAGACAGGAAGTGGAGGGTGAATAGGTTATGGCAGCGTTTTTGTTTTTTTTTTAATTTAACTTTTCCTTTTTTCCTGTCTAGTCATCCTCATCCGTCTTCTACTTCTTGGTGTCAACATCGTCATCCTCATTCAGCTGCCTGTTTGCCTGTAACTGCTTCGGACTCATCTTCATTTCCATCTTTCTATCACCTTCCTCCTGTTTCCTCCTTCCTCATCTTCATCTACTTCATTATCAGCCTCCTGATCCCCATTTTCCTCATTAGCGGTCCCCTTAGCAGGTGTATCTTCTCCATTATCTGCCTCCTCCACAACTTCCTTCTTCTCCTTTAAGTCCTTGGTGATGATTTTTCCGACACCGCGTCTGACACGGTAGGGCATGCCAGTGATCTGATGCAGTGGATTAAAAAGAAAGCGAGAGTTCAAGGACTGGTGAAAAAGCTGCTGGAGTCTGCAGTAGTGGGGGAAGCGCGGTGAAGGCGACTGTGCTGAGTGGGGAGCCAGACCCGGGAACAATGCAAAGATGACTTTTCAGAGCAGCTAGTGGGTCCATGGGAGAATTTTTAAAATAAAGCTTTATGCCATGGTCAGAGGAATTAGCCTAAAAATGTTTTGAGTACTTTACAAGAAGTGTGATTTTAAGTTCAATGCAACACAACACTTTTTAATAGCTTGTCCAAGAGAAACAATATATGTAGAAGGATTATTTGAAAGACATGGAGTTCATTCCTCTTAGTAATTCTCAAAGAGGCTGTGATTGTCATTTGGGCATTAGAATCCTTTGTTGTGTGTGACTTTCTCATGCATTGTCATATGTTAAAATCCCCAGACCTTGCTCACTTAAATGCCAGTAGTGCATACCTCCCATCATTATCACAACTAACAATTCTCCTTCTACAGTTCCAAAGCCATATCACCCCTGGTTAGGTACCATTACTAGAAACATCTTTGTACTAATTTATAACCCAGAGAACTGAATATCTGAATCAGTTATATAGACAATTCAATAGAATCCTAGCTAGTATTAATTTAAAAAATATATATTTTTGACGAAACTTTCGCTTTGTTTACCATAAGGTTATTTTTGTCATTGCAATTAAACTCTGAGCTTTCTGAAACAGAATTGGGAGATCTTTTGTCCTCTGGTCTCGGCAGTAGTAGTGCTTTTCCTGAGCAACTGGTTTATGTTTTTCTCATAGATTCTATGAAACTGGAAATTGTATCCATTTTCCTATTGCCACTTGGCAAGCTTAGAGCCAAAAGTGTTGGTCTACCTCCAGCATCGTTCTAACCATATTTCTGGCTTCCAATTAGTTTCCTGTGATTGTTTGCCTTTTGGTTCATGTTTTTCTTATTTTAATTTTTTTTTCTTGCTACGTTATAAGAATTTGTGTAAATGGCTCGGAGGTCTTTTTGGATCAAGGTAAGATGAAAATATGTACATATGCTCGCATATATTCATATAGTTTATGGCATGTGAAACTTGTGGGATGTAAATTTAATTTGAAAATCAAGGTAAAACTTTATAGTAGAGCAGCTAAAATCGGAAATTTAATCATTACGACAGCACAATCATTTAATTTGCTAATTGCCATTTCTTGGTACATAATCCTCATACATTAAAAAGTATAATTCCATGCTTAGTAGGAATTTTTTTGATTATTTTTGCTGCCTCTGAATTTTAGCAGAGCCATCAACTTAAAGGGTAAGATAATTTATACCATGACATGTGTTTGCTAATAATGCTAGTTTATTACTTGTATAAATTACTTATATATAAAATAAAGTCTTGGACTAATTATTTTTAGTTGTTTATAAGTGACTAAATTTCAACAGCTAAGAAGATACACTAACTTTCCCTTGGAGGTGTTTGTAAATAGTCTTTCTATTTAAGAGGTGGGAACATTTGTGGGAAGAAATAACTGGGTGGAGAGATGTAAAAAATTCTTCCTCATATTGGAAGACACTGAGCACAGCAAGTTTTACTAACTTAATAACTATTGGCATGGAGCATAGAACAGATGAATAAAGTTGAAAATATAAAGATTCAACCAATAATGCAGGATGCTTGTGTGCTTAAATTAAATATTCTTGAAGGTCAGAATGCTTTTATTTGCAAAGATCTTTGTATCTTAGGTAGGAGAATGTTCAATATTAATTTGAAAATATAATGGTCAGGACTCTATTTAAGGTCACTGAATAATAAAAGTAACTAAAACCCCAAACTTCCTTTACAGTCCAGGAGCTATATACTCAAAATCAGAGGAAAGATAAAAACAGAAAATATTTGAGCTAGAATTCAGGCAAAACTTTGACCTGAAAATATATGTGTGTGTGCGTGCGTGTATGTGCATGTGAGTGTGTATGCATGCACGCGAGCCTGCGTGTGTTTTCTCTCATTGTCCCTCCAGCTGACATTGAAATGGTATCTTTGATTTGGAAAGAAAGAACATATCTGAAAAATACAGCTTTGAAAATCGAAATTACAAGTTACAGGCTGTTATTAGGATGTTAGACTAGACGGTGGCAGAGGGACAAGGCAAACAAGTCACAATGAAATTCAGAAATAAAAAGATATGCTGCCAAGAGAGAACTCACTGAGCTGCTAGCCCTATTTTTTTTCCCTAATAAAATGATATTTGAGAGACTGCTCAGCCAGAAAGGTAAACCATTCTCACAATTTAAAAGTGCCAGTCATCTGTAAAGCCAGAAGCCAAGACAGAAGGAAATTTATGATGAAGAATAGAATTGTCACTTAAAAGTCAGGAGAAGAGAAAGACAATGGAGCCTCTATAGCAAAGTCAATTATTTAGGGGCTTGGGCTCAGCTTCTGGATTTTCTTCCTTTGTTTTGCCTATCGACTGTTAAACAGCCTGTCAGGATGGGGGTGGGGAGAGGAAGAAAGGACAATACTAACCAAGCCTATCTTGCAACAGTGGTTGGCCTAAAGCAATACAATTTGAAAGTAGAACAAAATGGTGGTTTTGCTTTTTATCTTTCTATTTCATTTGTTCAAAACCAGATAATGATCAGTTAATCATCTGTCAATCTAGTGACTACAACTCTAGTACTTGTATGTGCAGGTTTGAGTATGGAGCATGTTTGAGTAGGGAGCATGTTGACAAGTTGAAATAACCTGTTTTCTCAGAAATAGGGATAGCTGGAGAAGCAGACTCTACCGATGTAGGGCTGACACAAACTGCTCAGTTGGGCAAATGTATTTGTGTATATGGATATTATGTTGGGAAACCAAGTTAAATCATTCTGCCTGTGTCACCCTAAGAAGTTTTTTTGACATGCTATGTTAATTTTAAAATAATAATGATCTTTTTTAAAAGTAAACTTTGTATTTTAGAGCAGTTTTCAATTTACAGAATTATTACAAGGATAGTATAGAGAGTTCTCACATACCCCATATCTAGTTTCATCTATTAACATATTAGTATGGTATATTTGCCCATTACTAAACCAATATACTACATGATTATTAATAAAATGCCATACTTTCTTCATATTTTCTTAGTTTTTTCCTAATGTCCATTTCCTGTTACAAGATCCCTTCCAGGATACTACATTGCATTTAGTCATCCATGTCAGCTTAGGCTCCTCTAGGCTATCAGTTTCTCAGACTTATTTTTGATGACCTTGACAGTTTTGAGCATCAGTGGTTAAGTATTTTGTAGAATTGTCCCTCAGTTGGGGTTTGTGTGATGTTTTTCTCATGATTATTCCGGGCTTAAAATTTTTTTGGAAGGAAAATCACATAGGTAAAGTGCCATTCTCATTACATTATGTCATGAGTACATACTATCAATATGACTTCTCACTGTTGATATTGACCTTGATCACCTGACCGAGGTAGTGTTTATTAGGTTTCTCTTTGGTAAACCTACTGTTTTTCCCCCTTCTTTTCTATACTGTCCTCTTTGGAAGAAAGTCACTATGCATAACACAAGCTTAAAGAGTGAGGAGTTATGTTCCACTACCTTAAGAGTAACTACATAAATTATTTGGAACTTTTCTCCTTGGGAGATTTGTTTATTATTTCCTATTTATTTATCTAATCATTTATATCAGTGTAGATGTGAGGATGTTTATATTATACTTTGGGTTATAATCTATTACTATTTTATTTTGTTGCTCAGATTATTCTAGTTCTTTTAGTCAGCTCCTCTTTCCCTTTGAAATACCCCAATCTTTTTTTTTTTTTTTTTTAGTGCTTTTTAACTTTCTGGCATTGTGAGATGCTCTGGGATTAGGTGGTGGATTACAATGATTGATTTTGGAATACTGAACCAGCCTTGCACACCTAGAATAAATCCCTCTTGGTTGTAGTATATAGTTCTTTTTGGATTTGATTTGCAATATTTTGTTGAGGATTTTTGCATCTATGTTAATGAGAGATATTGCTCTATTTTTCTTTCTTGTAATGTTATCTCATTTTGGTATCAAGGTAATAATGGCCTCATTGAATGAGTTTGGAGTGTTCTCTCTGCTTTTCTGGGAGAGATTGTGGAGTATTGGTAACATTTCTTCCTTAAAGGTTTGGTAGAATTTACCAGTGAAACCATCAGGGCCTGGAAATTTTATTTTGGAAGGTTATTTTATTGATTCGGTTTCTTTAGTAGATAACCTGAATAATCCTATATCTATTTCTACATTGTGTGAATTTTGGTAGTTTGTGTTTCAAGGAAATGGTCCATTTCATCTAAATAATCAAAATTGTGGACGTGGAGTTGTTCACAATATCTATATGTTATCCTTCTGTGTCTATGGAACAGGAGGGATGACCCCTCATTCACTCCTAATATTGATATTTTGTGTCTTCTCTCTTTTTTCCCAAGTAACAAAGGTAACAAATTTTTTTCAAAAAAGCAAACTTTGGGTTTGGTGGGTTTTTTTCCCCCCTATTTCTTGTTTTCAATTTCATTAATTTTTACTCTAATTTTTATTTATTTTTTCTTCTGCTGGCTGTAGGCTTAAATTGTTGTTATTTCTCTAGTTTCCTAAGGTGGAAGCTTAGATTATTGATTTTTTGCTATTTTTATTTCCTAATATATGCATTTACTGCTATAAATTTCCTTCTAAACACTGCTTTTGCTGCATCCTACAAATTTTAGTAAGTTGTATTTTAATTTTCATTTAAGGTTAGTTGAAAATATTTTAAAATTTCTCTAGAGATTCTTCTATGACCCATGTAGTATTTAGATGTGGTGTGTGGTTTAATTTTCCAAATATTTGGGGATTTTCTAGCTATCTTCCTGTTATTGCTTTCTAGTTTAATTTTATTGTGGTCTGAGAACATATTTTGTATGATTTTTATTCTTTTGAATTTGTTAAGCTGTGTTTTATGGCCCAGAATGTGGTCTATCTTGCTGAATGTTCCAAGTAAGCCTGAGAAGAACGTGTATTCTGCTGTTGTCGAAATCTATAAACATCAGTTAAATTAAGTTGATTGATAGTGCTATTCAGGTCAACTATATCCTTATTGATTTTCTGCCTCCTTGATCTAGCAATTACTGATGGGGCAGCAGTGGCGGGGGCTGAAGTCTCAAACTATAATAATGAGTTTCCCATTTTATCCTTTCAGTTCTATCAGTTTTTGCCTCATATATTTTGATATGCTGTTATGTTCGTACATGTTTAGAAATGTTATGTGTTTTTAGAGCATTGACTCCTTTATTATTATGTAGTACCTCTCTTTATCCTTGATATTTTTCCTTATTCTAAAATATGCTTAGTCTGAAATTAATAAAGCTATTCCAACTTACTTTCTTTTGATTAGTGGTAGCATGGTATATTTTTCTCTATCCCTTTATTTTGATCATATCAGAGTCTCTTAAAAAAGTGGATTTCTTGTAGGCAACATATAATTGGGTCTTGTTTTGTATCCAGTATGACAATTGCCATCTTTTAATTGCCATGTTTAGATAATTCACATTTAACTATTAATATATGTTGGTTAATATCAACTATGTAATTTTTAAAATTTATTTCCAGAGGCTTCTTTTTCTGCCTTCTCAGGTATTAATTGAGCATATTATATAATTCGATTTTTATCTCCTCTTTTAATATAGCAATTATACCTAAAAAACCTTTATAGTGGTTGCCTTAAAGTTTAAAATATACATTATTAATATAAGTCCACTTTCAAATAACACTATTACATTTCATGTCTAGTGCAGATACCTTATAACAATGTATTTCCAATTCCTCCCTCCCTTCCTTTGGGGCTTTAATCATACAGTGCATTGTTATTATTATTACCTTAAACAATTATATTTTAGATTAATTGGGAAGAAAAACATTTTTTGAAAAATATTTTATTTCAGCTTTATTTATTTCTTCTCTGATGCTTTCCCACTCTTTATGTAGAACCAAGCTTCTGACTTGTATAATTTTTCTTCTGCGTGAAGAAACTATTTGAACATTTCTTGCAGGGCAAGTCTGCTGGTGATGAATTATCTTGTCGTTTGTCTGAGAAATCCTTTATTTCTCCTTCATTTTTGGAGATTAATTTTTCTGGATATAAGATACCAGGTTGGTGATTTCTTTTCTTTCAACAATTTAAATACTTCATTCAGTTCTTTTCATGATTTCAGAGGAGAAGTCAGATGTAATTAATATTTCTTTTTATTCTCTGGCTTCTTTCCAGATGTTCTTTTTGTCTTTGGTTTTCTGCAGTTTGAATATGATATGCTTAGGCTCTGTGTGTGTGTGTGTGTGTGTGTGTGTGTGTGTGTGTGTTGTATTTATCTGCTTGGCATTCTCTGAGCTACATGGATGTAGTTTGCTGTCTGTTGTTAATTTTGGAAAGTTCTCAGTCATTGTAATTTCAAAAAATTTGTTCTCTGTTCTCTTTCTTCTCCTTTCAATATTCCAATTACACATATGATATCTCTTTTGAACTCTCCTCCAGTTTTTGGAGGAAATTCTGGTTTTCTTTTTTTTTTTTCACTATTTTTTCTCTTCGAATTTCAATTTGGAAAGTTTCTGTTGACTTGTTTTCAAGCTCGCTGATTCCTCACTTGTATGGAATCTACTGATGAGTCCACTGAAAGCATTCTTTGTATCTCTTGCAGTGGTTTTAAATTCCAGCATTTCCTATTGATTCTTTCCATATCTCTTCTTATATTACTCATCTGTTCTTGCATGTTTTTTATTCTTTCCATAGAGCCTATATCATATTAGTTATAGTTATTCTAAATTTCCTGTCAGTTAAGTCCAACATCTGTATCACATCCAAATCTGGCTCTTATTCTGATTTTCTCTCTTCAGACTGTTTTTCTTGCTTTTTGGCATGGCTTGTATTTTTTTAAATTAAAAGTTGGATATGTTGTATGAGTAGTAGGAATTGAGGTAAAAATGCCTCTGGTTTGAGGATTTATGTTAGTCTGGCTAGGCATTGGAGTTTGTTTTATGTTTACTATAGCTATAAGTGCCAGAGGCTTCAAATCCCTGTAATGTCCTCATTTTTGTCTCACCTGTTGACTTTGGACTTCCCTAAGTGCTTTTCAGAGAGGATCTGTGTCTTTCTGCACTTTCAGCTGCAATCTACTATTACCAGAGCCCTGTTAGTATGACAATAAGGTGTGGAGGAGGCAAAGCATTCTACAATCTTCTAATTAAATCTTAGTCTTTTAATGAACCTGTGACTCTGGCCTGTGATCATCACCAGTGTTTCTTCTTGTATAGCTTCTTCCCCCTCCCAATTAGACGAGATAGAAATGCTAGAGGAATCTCTAGTTATAGGATCTGTGGGAGAAGGCTTTGGTAAAGTCTTTTCCCCTGACGACTAGGCCTTTGTTATGGAGTAGGCTCTGGACGTATTTTACCAAGATTACTGCTCTCCCTGCCTGAGCAATGAGGGGATCTTTCTTGGCTCTTTATCATGAGAACCTAGTGGGGATCCTGGAGATAAAGCCCATGGAAGTGTGGAGACCCTCCTAAGACTGTATCCCCAGGGGTTTCTCAGTCTCAGGCTAGTCCACACTCATACTTCTGCAATCCACCAAAATTACTATTTAAGCATTCCAACCAGTTTATGACTCCAGTGGCTTCTTTCAGATAAGCAGATCATAAGTGTGACTCTTGATTTGCCTGTCTCTCAAGATTTCACTGCAGTGGTTTACATTGAAAACTCAGTTCTCTGATAGGTTCCAGACAAGTCATTGATTTTTTATTTGTCCAGATTTTTCCTGTTGTAAGGAAGAGAGTAACAACTTTTAAGCTTTTTACATGCCAGAATTGAAACTGGGAGTCATGATTATTTTTGAGGACCACATTACCACAGATCTCTATAATACCTCAGAAAGATATATTATTTTCTTTATTTTGCAGATAAACAAGTGGGGCCTTAGTGAGGTTAAGTTATGTGTTTAAGATCATATGTCTGCAGTTCTAAATGATTCTAAAATCTGTATACATAATTTCTTTGAAAATACTTAATAAACTATCAATTTTTATGTATACATATGTCAATATATTTAAATGTTTCTTGTTTTTAAATTTATGTCTGCATTTTGGGGACCTCAGATATAGGGCAAGTTATTATTATTGGTTCAGGCAATTAATTCTTCAGTTTATTCTTTGTGCCCCATTCCCCTCTCATTCCCCCTCCTCCAGCCCCTAACAGAGGCAACCGCTGAAAAATGGTTATCCTGTATCTTTTTATTCAAGTTTGCTTTTATAAAATGTGTTTCATATTATGTGCATATATTTTAATATTACATAATTGCTTTTGTCTTATGTATTTTATTCAGTTTATTTCTTTTATTCTCAGCACTGTGTTTTTAAGATCTATCCATATTGCTCTGGGTATACATGGTTGGTTGGCTTAACCTACTATATAGTACTCCAGCTTTATTATGTTTATAAAAATCTTATACAGTCATTTTAGAAAAGCCAATATCAAAAAGTGAAAATAAGGAATTAATGATCACTGAAAATTGCACCCTAAGATAACTAGAGTTATCATTTTGGTTCCTGTAAGATATCTCCTTGCACATATATAGAAATTCATTATGTATATTCAGTTTTACTTACATAGGACCATGCTACACATGTAATTTTATAACTGACCCCTGTCATTCATCTTTATTTCATAGCTGTTGTCTCATGCAACAAATATAGATCAACAGCATAGCTTTAAATGACCACGCAGTACTCCATTGTATGGTTGCCCCTTACATAAATTGTTCCCTCATTTATGGGTATTTTGCTTTCACTTCTTTTTATTTATTATCATAAACAGTGCCTCAGTAAACAGTTTTCTGAAGACATCTTTTTGCACTTGTGCAATAATCTTTTTCAAAGTAAATATTTTCTGTCCTCTGCATAGATTTGGCCAAGTTTCATTCTACCCACAAAATTTGTGCCTTGTCTACTGCTTTATGTTGCCCAAAGACTGAAGAGATAAAGTGACTTCAGCTATTAAATTCTGTGATTTTATAAGTTTATGAACATTGGTGGTGTAGGGGAAGAAGCTGCAAAAGAGAGAGAGGCAATTTTATTAGCTCTGCTCCAATAAGCGGTATTATGGAGAAAAGTTTATGTATATAAATCTGTGGTCTTTTATGGTACCATCTAGTGGAGCTGATGGCTTCTATTGTAGGCTGTCTCCCTAGTCACGGCCCTGTACCAGGTCATCAGGGCGCCTGCATGCTCACCTGGCTTTCTCGTATCCTGGTGCCGACTGGACAGACACCACTACTCCTCTGTCTCTATTTTACTTTGTGGCAGAATAAATGCAAATAAATAAGCTGTCAGAAATTAGTTTACATAATTTGATTAAAATTAGAGTTCAACACTAAACTTTAATGGAATTAGGTTCTGTTCTAAATGTTGTTTTTGACACTAAATGTGCCAAAATTATTTAGAGGAACGTTATTCTCCTAGTATTTCTGAGTATACAACTCAGAAAGATGCATGCCAAGAAACCTCTTTGGTAACTGTTTTCCCAAGATATTTTGGGCCAAGATTTAAAAACTCAGGAAATTTAGACACATATGTTTGGGTACTTATTCTTAAATAAACCAAATGTTTCCTCGTTTCAATTTTTAACATGTTGATTTTTCTTTATAGTTTATGGAACTCTAATTCAGAGTTCTGATAAATTAAACTTTCCGTGTTCCAGTTTGCTTTTTGGGGAGGATGGAGAACAAAGCCTTTGTTCAGTAGGAAATGAAAAACACTTTTGCCAT
>NW_011889120.1:795850-797974 GCF_000151845.1 Pteropus vampyrus
CCTTTATAATATTTTTCAGGGGGCTAAAATCCTCTAGGTTACAGGGAAAATTACTTATTAGCCTCTTTGTGTCTCAGTTTCCTAGTTTGTAAGATTGGGATAATAAAAGTGTTAACCTCAAAAGGTGGCCGTGAGGATTAAACAAGTTAATGTTTACAGAGTGCTTGGAGCTGTGCCTTGGCCATAGGACGAGGCATGTGAGGGGTTAGGGATTAGTAATACCATCAAAATTATGAGAGCTCAGAATGATCAAAGCTGGAATCCTGTTCTGCAGTTCACAACCCACGGTGACCCTGATTACTTGAGCAATTATGTTTTACTCTAAAATATCCTTATTTTGGATATTTTAATGGAGATTTAAAAGAGACTGTATATGGAAATGGGGAATGTGTAAATACAACATATTCTGTTTAAACCAGGGCCGTTTGATTTTTAAGATAAAATTATTTAAAAATTATTAATCAGTGTGTTTCCATGAGTTTTGATGCTCTTATGGGCTAGAAAATGGTTTCATTCATATATACACATGCCCATCAACACATAATTGTTCCTATTGCTTAAAGAAGATTTCCTCCAGCTCCTCATATTCGATTTTGTATTTTCTTGTATTTTTAATCATTAGTTGAACAAATAATCTGATGTAAGAAACATGCTGTCCCAATAAAATATCCTCAGATTTTAACAAACTATTGTGATGGACTTATTTAGAATACAGAAGCACAGAGCGAAAAAATAAACTGTTTTGCTTATATCATGACTATAAAGAAATTAAGTGGCATGGCAAATTAGCACACTTGAATTAAAAAATACCCCTCCTTTTTTGTGTTTGTTAGCAATATACCTGTGTAGGTGTGCTATCTTAGTTTCCAACCCCTGCTGTATCAAATTACCAGAATATTAGTGGCTTAAAACAACACAGATTTATTATTTTGCAGTTCTGGAGGTCATAAATATAAAATGGGTCCACAGGGCTGTGTACTTTCTGGAGGCTCTTGAGGAGAATGTGTTTCTTGTCTTTTCCAGCTTCCAGAGGCCATCTGCATTCCTTGCCTCCTGGCTCTTTCCTCCAGTTTCAAAGCCAGCAGCATAACATCAAATCTCTTTCTGACTCAGATCTTCCTGCCTCTTTTCCTTTATAAGGACCATTGTGATTACATTGGCCCACCCAGATAATCCAGGATAGTCTATCCATCTCAAGATCCTTAACTTAATCATACCTGCAAAATCCCTTTGGCCATGTTCTCCTTACATGGCAAATTAACATTCACAGATTCTGGGGATTAGGACATGGACATCTTGGCCGGGGCGGGCGTTATTGTACCTTGTACCTACCACAGATTCACTCCCGAATAAGACCTTCAGGTATTTGACTCGCCCTTCCTTACTTTTATATGAGTTTGCAGATAGTAACTGTAACACATTCCTACCAGTTTTTTGCCCCACTTTTTCCCCCTTTCCGTACATTTAAACAGGTCAGATAGCTTTTAGTTTTTTCTTAAATTATGAAAACACCCTGGAGTTTTGTGGGAAAGGATTTAATGAGAAAGACACCCCCATACTCTGTCTTTGACAGCTACATGAAGGAAGCAAAACTCAAAGATGAAGGTATAGCAAAGGATATGACACCAAAAGATGACATGGGTCTTTGAAGCCATTTGAGAAGATATGACTTGGTCCTTATGATTTTTCCTGGGGGCAAATAAAGAATGTGGACATCAGAAATAGTGAATTCAGAATGGCCAGAGAAAGGTCTTCAGGGCAAGGACAGAGTCTTCCTGGGCTCTGCATTTCTAGCCTTGAGCACAATGCCTGGCGTATTAGAGGCAAATATTAAATGATTAGTGAATAAATGACTTGAAAGTATCCAAAGAACAGCATAGACCTTTGAAATACAACCTACAAAAAAAACATGATGAGTTTAATATCCTCAGGAAGGTGTGAACCACCACATTCAATTTTTTTTCTAACTGCTGACTCACGCAGCCCTTCTTCATTGATTCTTGGTCCCTTGATGCAAAAGAAACTAGACACTAACCCCTTGGTATCACTCTCCTCTATCCTTCCTTGAAAGATGAAATAGCAGAACTGCTTCTTTGTTTATTTTGCTCACACATTACTATTGCT
>NW_011889120.1:798024-858470 GCF_000151845.1 Pteropus vampyrus
GACCTTCAGGTATTTGACTCGCCCTTCCTTACTTTTATATGAGTTTGCAGATAGTAACTGTAACACATTCCTACCAGTTTTTTGCCCCACTTTTTCCCCCTTTCCGTACATTTAAACAGGTCAGATAGCTTTTAGTTTTTTCTTAAATTATGAAAACACCCCGGAGTTTTGTGGGAAAGGATTTAATGAGAAAGACACCCCCATACTCTGTCTTTGACAGCTACATGAAGGAAGCAAAACTCAAAGATGAAGGTATAGCAAAGGATATGACACCAAAAGATGACATGGGTCTTTGAAGCCATTTGAGAAGATATGACTTGGTCCTTATGATTTTTCCTGGGGGCAAATAAAGAATGTGGACATCAGAAATAGTGAATTCAGAATGGCCAGAGAAAGGTCTTCAGGGCAAGGACAGAGTCTTCCTGGGCTCTGCATTTCTAGCCTTGAGCACAATGCCTGGCGTATTAGAGGCAAATATTAAATGATTAGTGAATAAATGACTTGAAAGTATCCAAAGAACAGCATAGACCTTTGAAATACAACCTACAAAAAAACACGATGAGTTTAATATCCTCAGGAAGGTGTGAACCACCACATTCAATTTTTTTTCTAACTGCTGACTCACGCAGCCCTTCTTCATTGATTCTTGGTCCCTTGATGCAAAAGAAACTAGACACTAACCCCTTGGTATCACTCTCCTCTATCCTTCCTTGAAAGATGAAATAGCAGAACTGCTTCTTTGTTTATTTTGCTCACACATTACTATTGCTTAAAGCACCATTTTCAAAATCATTTCTAGTTAAGTGGATTGACTTTTTTCATTACTCGTGCTGAGTAGTTGACAGTAATGATTTATTGCATCTCTGGAACTTTGGCAGTTCCATACAACTCATGGTTTAATTCACAGTTTTACTAATGGCTTCAGTATCTGTGGTGTTTGCTCTGAGAGCTCCTGTAAAGTGACGCCCCACTGGGAAAAGTGCACTCTGGCCCTGCACTCTGGCCTTAGTTTTGTTTTTCTCCAGCTCTGTGACTGTGGTGACGATAAGGGAGAGAAAACACTTATAAACAGAGAGGACATGCTGTCTTCTCCTTTCCAAGGAACTTTAGCCATTGTACCTCTGTTCTATAAGCTGAAGTCTGGTGACTTGAAAGGAAGCTTAGGTAGAGCTGAGAGAGAAGGATAAATGCATATATTTTGGAGTTGTGGCTTACTTCCCATATTTCATAACAACAGCAGCAGCAGCAGCAACAACAACAACAACAACAACAAAATAGCAATATGCTGTACCATCCATGCAGCATATATTAGTCCAGATATTGGAAAATTATAGCTTGTGGGATAAACTTGGATTCTATCTGCTTTGTAAATAAACTCTTATTGAAACACAGCCATGCCCATTCATTTACTTAATGTTTATGGCTGCTTTTTATGCTGCAAAAGAGTTGAGTAGTTGTACAGAGACTGTATGACCTATAAAACAGAAATCACAGGCCCTTTTCAGAAAATGTTTGCCGACTGTGTCTTAGTCCACTTGATCTTTATAATATGAAGTAGATTTTGGTAATAACGCCATTTCATAGAAGGGGAACCTGAGGCTCTGAGATGATATGTAATATGCCCAAGGTCTTATAGCTGGTTAAGAGATGGGGAGACAGAATTAGAACTCAGGGAGTCTATCATATACTGCCTTGGCAAGTTTCTCAGAGAATGCCGTAATTGCTAAGCCCATCACATTAACATGTCCTATTTCTTTCCATCCTCACGAGGTTTTGTTTTGTGAAATCCTTCCAGCTTATATAATTGTCAATTGTCTAATGGCCTTATGAAACTTAGATTTTTAACTCAGAACTGCCTACTAACTGATCAGACCATTTGTTTGTATAAACCATTGGTTCTCATCCTTGGCTACACAGTGAAGTCATGTCAGGAGCTCTAGAAGTACTGATACCAGGTCCCAATGCTCCCAAATTCTAATTTAATTGGCTTAGAGTGCAGCCTGGGCATGACGAGTTTTAAAAGTTCCCCAGGTGATTCTAATGTACAACCAGAGCTGAGAACCACTAGTACAGGCATTTGTAAGTTTAGCCCTAAAAAATGTTGGTTATAATGTGAGGTCTGCCATAGTGAGGTAACCATCAATAGAAGGGGAAGGAAGAAAGGAAGGACAAACACTTCTTATAAGAGGCACCAGCCCATCCTAAAAATGTTGTAAGTTGGTGAACCTAACTGCAAGAAATATTCTGTATATCATTTATTTTGTGACAAAGATAGCTGCATTATATTCTGGAATTGTATATATAATTATACTGATTATATATATAGTCATAGATAAGTAGATAGATAGATGATGCATAGATGATATGTAATTTGTCCAGGGAGAGAAGAGATTCATAGTTGGAGAGGAATAGTGGAAAAATTGAACATCTTCCTTTAAAAGGGTACATATGGTTTGTTCATTCATTCAAAAGCTGCAATACATTCTTAAAAATGTTTGAGTTTCTCCATGTTTTAACCTTTATTGAGGGGAAAATTAAATCAGGACTAATTTAGGCTCATGGGGTTTGTTAATTGATGGCTGCCTCATGGAATTACATCATAATCATTACCAGCAAATATTGAGCAAGTCCTCACTGGGGATTCAGTGGCACTGAGCTGGTGCCTCATCTCCCAGAAAGTACACCTTCATTGTAGTGCCTGGGAAAACATAATCACAGCTGAAATTCCAAATAAATATCTCACTCCTCACATTCTTTCCACTGTTTCTATTTGCACTGATGATGGAGCCAATGTTGTTAAAACAGCGTGAGACTGAACATTTACCCATGAGCTGACTTCCACAAGCTGTCTGTACCGACTGGTACATTATTCCAGTAAGAATAATGAAATTATTAAACATCACAGAGAGGTTTACAAGATTTTTCTGGACTATCAAAGGTCATACATGTTTTCTTGGAGGCTGCAAGAGAGAAGTAGGGTATATACATAAAATACCAGACGTTGAACAGGTTTATGTATGCAAAAGTGTCTCCCCTTTTTTCCTTTCTTAGGCATTACTGTGAAAGGAACACAAGCATTTCTCTGTGCTCTGGCTGGTGGAAAGCAAATGTATATTTTAGAATTAGAACACTAGAGATTTATGGGATGTTAATGCGTCAAGTCTTAGTAGCTTCTCAAAAAGGCCACTTGTGAAGTCAGGCTGTCATCAGTTATAGAAACCGATGCATCTGTCTTCTGAGAAATCCCTCAGAAACATTTTCTGAAAAGATTATGAAAGATGAAAAATCTCAATACAGTGGAAAGGTGTTCTATAAATGTGAATTTCGCTGCTTCTGGCAACTTCTGAGCACTCCCTCAATTGAGAAATGACAAAATGATACATGCATAGAATCTATTGAAGAAAATACTAAGATTAATTAAAGGCAGCTGCACAAGGATCGATAATAGCATATTTATGACACACATCAATATAAAGCTATACTAAATGCATTTATTAAAATAACACACTCATATAACAGCAAGATGCAAACTTGTATTCAGTTACCTAAAATTAGATAATGCCTTCTGAAGTTAGCCAAGCAAACCAACCTGACTCTAACATTGTATAAAAGTGATTTAATAATGACATCAAAGGGAATTCTATACAATGTTGAAAGATATAGATGGAAAAGGATATTATGTTAAATCTAATAAGAATCTTGGCCTTTGACATCTTTTGTACATCAGACATAATCAGTATTTCGAGTTGGGACGTGTTCTGTTGTACGGACACCGTGAATGAAATAGGGATCTCAGCTTATATGGGCTGCTTTTAACTGAGTCAAACAACCAATGACCAACTGCATGAATCTTATAAGTAACAGAATAAAAACCCAGAGAAAGTAGAGAACAAATCCTCTGCTGTTGACCATGTGTTGCTTGATTAGATTCCCTGAACCTCAGCACAGAGTTGTGATTTTGACAGTTGTGCTAACATTTCCACATTAAGCCCAATATGGATCACAGGCTCAAACAAAATAGATCTTCATAGCATATCAGAAAAACCATTATAAAAAGAGTCATGATTAAGAATTGACGAAAATGGGAATAAAAACTTCAACAACTTTCGCATTGTGTGTTCTATTATCACTCCAGTCCTTACAGCAATGTCTGAAATTAGTCACCCCCTGAGCTCCAGTGGATAAGGCCCAGTTACTTCTCTCTACCCTTTCTTTCACTTAGAGAAAGAAGAGTTAGCTCAGGCAGTATATCATCACATAGTAGAAAGTTTTAGCATATATATGAACTAAAAGGACTATAATGGTCACATTTAATTTCCTTTGTCATTCATTCTACACAGTCTGTCACAGCTAACCTTTTTGGGATGGACTAAACTCTTTCCATTGGTGAGATCTACCCAGTCTCTTGCCTTTTTTTTTTCACTAGGTTCCTCTGTTTAAAAATGCTGGCTTAGAGCCATGGCTTCCAAACCTATTAGAGGGCAGGAAGATGATATTAGAATATGTATGTATATTTATTTTTATTCTAAGAGATAGAAAAGATCTTTATTAATATTTATGGATTTGCATGGTATGTATATATAGTTTAAAAATAGATACACATCATCTGAGGGTGTGTTCATATTTTTACTGATAGGTGTGCACAATCAAAATGTTTGGCATTCCTTGTTTTCAGTAGTTTGTTGTTTTAGTAATACTGTCCTTTTTTCCTTTCCGGTGTTTTCGTTGGGAATGGTCTTGTCTTTCTAAGTAGGCAAAGGTTGTTCTGGGGCTAGATTGAGTTTAGCACATTTTTATCTGACAGTGCTAGGAAAATAGAAAATACTCAGTAGATACTCCTAGAGTAAACCCTCTAAGTTTTTGCCATGCCAGGCGTGGCCAAAGGACCATCAGCATCATTACCGCCTGGGAGCTTGTTGGAACACATTAAAATTTATTGGTCTTTCATAGCTCTCTCATTTGTCTAGAAGGCCCATCATATGAAACCAGTGTTTCTCAAACTTTAATGTGCATGAATCACCTTGGGGTGGAGAGAGAGTCCTGTTAAAATGCAGATTCTGACTCAGTAGATCTGGGTGAGATCAAAGATTCTGAATTTTAACAAGTTCCCAGGTTATTCTGGTCCTGGTTTGGGAACGACACATTTATATTTAAGGCTGTAGAACTACACTATCCAGTATGGGAGACCTAGCCACATGGAGCAATTTAGCACTTGATACCTGAGATTTTGAAGTTTAGTATGGAAGAAAGAATAAAAACTATCTCATTAATTTAAAAATATTGATCATATGTTGTAATGACAATATTTTGGATTGATTGGTTAAATAAAATGTGATATCACATTTAATTCATCTTTTTACATTTTTAATGAAGCTACTAGAAAATTTAAAAGTACATATGTGACTCATGTTATATTTCTGTCGGACAATGCTGCTCTACGAGGTTCCCCTAGTTTTTTTTAAACATTTTATCCATTGAGAATCCACCTCAAGTTCATGCGACTAAGGTAGTGCCAGTATAGGGATGGTCAGAAGAAAATTTGTAATCATAAATTACGAAACCTTTCTCAGAAAGATGTTTTTCCTCATGGAAGTATATACCCTATAAATGCAATTTCTATTATTCAAAATATTGAGAATTTGTCAACATTTCAGATTTCCGTGTATACATGTGATTCAAAACATAGGCCTCCTCCTACATGGAAAAATATGTACATAAGTATTGAATTAATCATCTATGATTTAACTTTTTGACAAATATGGATGACTGATGAGAATGCTGTGATTATATCCAAAGTGTAATGTAATTGGCCCACAGTTCTTGGATATTCCGCTCCATTTTTTTCAGTCTTTTTTTTCTCTCTGCATTTCAGTTTTGGAAGTTTCTGTTGACTTACGTTCAAGCCCACTGATTCTTTCCTCAGCTATGTCCACTCTGCTAATGAAGCCATCAAAGAAATTTTTCCTTTCTCTTATAGTGTTTTTAATTTCTAGCATTTTTTTGATTCTTAGAATTTTTATCGCTCTGCTTACATTACCTGTATATTCATTCTTGCATGCTGTCTACTTTCCCCATTAGAACCCTTAGCATGTCATTCATAGTTATTTTAAACTCCAGTCTGACAATTCCAATAGCCTTTCCATATCTCAGTCTGGTTTTCTTGTTTGCTCTGTCTTTTCAAACTGCTCTTTTTTTCCCCTGCCATTTACTACACCTTGTAATTTTTTTTTTAAAGCTGGACATAATGTACTTGATAAAAGGGACAGAGGTAAATAAATCTTTAATGATACAGTGGTAAGGTGTGAGGGTAGGGGAAGCATGTTATAGTCCTATGATTCGGTCTAAATTTCTTAGTAAGCCTGTCCCCCCGACTGTGAACTTTCCCAGTCCTTCTCAGTTACCCATCTTCTACCCTCTTAGGTGAGATAGGAAGGCTAGAGAGGACTGGAGTTGGTTTCCCTCCAATCCGTTATACTACAACTGTTATAGGCTCTGGTGGAACTCCAGTTTGTTAGGTTCTGGCAAATTACTTCTTCTGAGGGTAGGCCTTAAGAGCAGAATGCTCTGGTATATTTTGAAATGACTACTTTCCCCTCCCCTCGCTGATAGCACCAAGGAGATTTTTCTCCAGTCTTCACCATGAGAACCTGGGAGGGCTCCTAAAGGTAAAACTCACAAAAGTGGGAGCCCCCATAAGACTGGGCCCCTTGGAGTTTTTAACTCTCAAATTTGTCCACGCTGAGCCTCCAGCAATTCATCATTTACAGTTTAGGTTTTCCTGCAGCAGACTGGTTCCCTCGGAGGTTTCTGCTCATGTGTTTCTGCTCTGGTGATTTGTAATTTTCTGTATTCACCTGTCTGCCTCTCTAGTTTTGGATGGCAGCAGTTTGCCCTCTGACTGCAGTTCTCTGATGGATATAAGAAAAGTTGTTTTCAGTTTATTTAGCTTTTTTTTTTCTTATTGTGTGGATGGGAATGAATTCTTCTAAATGCCTTACATGCTAGACTAGAAACCAGACAGACGTTCCTAATGTGTAATGTATAGCTAGGAAGGACCTAGCTAAAATTTGCAGCTAAAATGTTAGATGGGATAAGAAGATCAGTGTGAGATTAATAATTTTGATTCAGGGATGAGTTTTTCATTTGTTAGTCACTATATAATTTTCATAATATTATTTACAGTTTAAATTCATGTTAGACCTCTGAATAGCCAATGTTCTTATTAAGTATGCTTCTTGATTTTGGTTTTCATGTTTTTCTTCAAAACCTTCTGCTGTTGATGGGGATCTTGCATTCATTGTAACTGGCAAGATGAAATGCGATATTGCAATGTATTTTGGATTTTTATAATGCTTTCATAGATTTTTTTTTGTGTGTCGGAATGAGGGAGAAGAAGATAGAAATGTGATTGTGAATATCCATGGGTTATGGTTTCGTCTAGGGTTGCCATACATCTGGAATTTTGCTTGGTGCTAGTGTTGGCAGCTGAGCTGAGTTTCTGATCTTGGGGGAAGTGAATCTGGTATGATATTGGGCAAGTCATTCTATTTCTTTATGACTCAGTTTTTTTAATTTGTAAAGTGGGATTAACTACCTGCCTTATAGAGTTATATATGTTAAATGGGTAAATTTGTATACAGCACTTAAAACAATGCTTAGCAGATAGTGAGTGCTATATGTGAGCTATTATTTTCATCTTTTTTCAGTTTTGAAAAGTATATCCTAGGTATGGCAAGAAAGATCAGGCTCATGGACATTCTAGTCATTACAGGCTCAATTAGCTGAATTATGCCACTGTTGTGTGCCTGGACTTACTACACTGGCTGTAGGGTTGGTGGGTGTCATGTATAGAGTCATACACTCTTTCACTCGTTCATTCAGTAAATATGTATGGAGTAGCTTTTTGTCTCTGGGAAGACAATAGTAAACAAGATACAATTCAATTTCAGAGAATATCAGTGTAATGGGAAAAGCCAACTGATTAACACTTAAGATACAGCCTATCATGTCCTCTGTATGGGTGGCTCTGGGAGCAGTGGTGGCTCCAGAATTTCTTTATAGAGGGGCAATCTGATTAGAAAGGGGGGGAAAGAGACTTGTTTTAAAATTGTATTATCATTGCAAGCTCTTTGACTTTGCTTGTGTTGGTAACTGGAGAGTGGCTGATAGATATTTCCTGGAGAAAATGGTGAGTAAAATGAGATATGAAAATATGAACAGGAGGCTGCTAGGCAGGGAAGAGGGAACAGTATTTGCCAACTACATATATTTTGGTTATCTGTTGCTCTGTAACAAATCACCACAACACTTAGTAGTGTAAAACAACAGTATTTTTTTATGGTTACAAATTCTTTGGATCAGGAATTGAGACGAGGCATGGTGGGGAGGAATTATTTTTATTCCATAATATCTGGGTCCTCATCTGGGAAGGCTCAATTGGCTGGAGTGGCTTGAGAGCCTGTGGAGGCTTTTCCCCTTACATGTCTGAAAAGACTCAATGGCTGGGCTGAGCAGGACTGTTGACCAGGGTACCTACACATGGCTTTTCCGTGTGGCCTGGGCATCTCACAGAATGGTGACCATGTTGTTAAGAAAACATCCTAAAAGAAAGCATCTGGAATAGTGAGCATTCCAAAAGCACAAGGAAGGAACTGTAAGGCTTCTTCTGACAGACCCTTACAAATCACACAGATATTGTTGTGGCTATGTTTGGAAAATTGAATCCGCCATAACATATTACCAAATTTTGTGTGATTAGAGGAACAGAAAGTTCATTCTGATTGGAACGTAATGTTCCCCTGGGAAACTTTATTTTACTTCTTTTGCAGGAGCTATATTCTGGGGAATGATATTATATTCTTTTGATTTTGTAACAGGCAGCATGATATATTGAAGAGTCCATGGGTGGTGGAATCAGCAAGGCCTGGGTTCACTTAGTTTATTTTCTGTACTCATTGCATAGATTCAAGAAAGGTAATTTTATTATAAATAAAATAAACAATGTTTTTATGTTAGATAGTATTTTTGTGCTTTTTGTTGATTTTTAAAGCAGAGAACATTTCATCTTTCTTGCACTCTAAAACAAAATAAAAATAAAGTTACTGTTTCTTATGGGATCTTTGATTGATTATTTTGCTTTCTGAGTGTTGGTGGCCCTCACAGGAATACTCTCTATCCTACCTCTGGTGCTTCAGAATGGATGAATATGTGGATAGTGTTTTTCTGGTGAATATAGTCTTTACTTTTATATCTTAAAAAAATTAATTTTCAGTTCCTGAAAAATGGTATTAATAAACTATTTTTATGGTGTTGCTATATTTCTTAAAAAATATTTTGCTGAACTTTTCCATTCTAATTCTGATAAATTAAAAAACTGGTCCTTTGAACAATGAGAGAAATATTTTCTTTCAATGTTTTTTTATATAAATAAGTTATCCTACCCCTAGTATAAAACCTTGAAGGGCTTGTAGTAAGGCAGCCTCTGACCTGAAACCTGGAGGGCTGAGTTAGAAATATTGTGTGTCCTTTGCATGTGTGATGTTTTAGAATTTCTTATTTTCTTAGATCTTTATATACATTATCGTCATTTCTGCAAAACACTATCCAAGTGCAAAAATTCAAAATGTCACCATATTCATCTCACTCCCTTATATGTAGAGTTACCTTTTACCTGATTCTTCACTTTTAATTCTATAGTATGAACTATGCACGTTTTATAATAATCCACCACTTGAGGTAGAAGCCAGTATCATTGCTGAATGCTCTCCATGACCTAGATACATCCCAGTCATTCACTATATTTATAAATTCTACCTCCTAAATATCTCTCAAATACAACGTTTCCTTTCTCTTTCTCTCCCTCTCTCTTGGCATCATGGTGTAGTAATGAAAAGAACAAGGCTTTTGGAACCAGAAAATCCTGGGCTTAGTCTCAGCCCTAACACTATGACCTGGGGTGAGCTTATCAAGTCCTCTGATTCTCAATGTTATATCTATAAAATGGAGATAATAGCATCTACTTCATAGTGTTTTGTGATAACTAAATGAGATAATAGTTACAAAGTATCTGCTACATAGTAGACCCTTGATAAACATTAGTTCCCCTTTCAGATCCTTATCCTCTCTCTCCAAAACTGTTTCATTGAACTCCAATCAGAATTGTTACTTGGTTAATTTCTTTTGCTCATAATTAAGTGAAGACCTCTCATTGTGGCTTTCAAGCCCCTTAAAACGTTGGCGACTGTTTTGGTTCTCTATTGCTATATAACAAACCAAATGAAAATTTATTTCTTTAAAACAACCTTTTTATTTCTCACAGTTTGTGTATTGGATGGTTCTGCTGGATTCTCTTGGAATCTCTTAAGTCAGATAGCAACTGGGGTTGGTATATCCAAGATGACTGAACATTTAGATCTGACACCTTGGCTTGGATGGCTGTACTCAGCAGCGACCCTAGGACTCTAGGATCTCTGCCGCTCTACCTGGCCTCCCTGTGATGTCTCTGGCAGTGTGACCAGACTTCATATGTAGTACTTCAGGGCTCCTTAAAGTGTAAAACAGAAAGTCGGGTCTTTTTCTTTTTTTAAATTTCTTTTAAAAATTACAGTTGACATTAAATATTAGTTTCAGGTGTACAGCATAGTGCTGAGACATTTATATAACTTACGAGGTGATCCCCTCCAATTAGTCTAATATCCATCTGACACCATATATAGTTATTATTGCTAGATGTTATTATAGTCAATAATAATATTATTGACTATATTCCCTATGCTGTACTTTACATCCATGTGACTATTTTGTAAATGAAATTTGTACTTTTTAACTTAATCCCTTCACTTTTCTCATGCAGCTCCCCAACTCCCTTCCATCTGGCAGCCATCAGTTTCTTCTCTGTATCTATGAGTTTGTTTCTGTTTTGTTTGTTCATTTATTTTTTTTTTTATTTTCCATGTATAACTGAAATGATATGATATTTGTCTTTCTCTGTCTGACTTATCTCACTTAGCATACTACCTACCCTCTATGTCCATCCATGTTGTTGAAGATGGCAAGATTTCATTCTTTTTTATGGCTGAGTAATATTCCATTGTATATATGTACCACTTCTTTAACCAATTGTCTATTGATGGACACTCAGGTTGCTTCCATATCTTGGCTATTGTAAATAATGTTACAATAAACATAGAGATGCATATAACTTTTCAAAATAGTGTTTTAGATTTTTTCAGATAAATGCCCAGAAGTGGAATTGCTTGATCATATGGTAGTTTTATTTTTTAATTTTTTTGAGGAATCTTTATACTGATTTCCACAGTGGCTAAGCCAATTTGCAATCTCACTAGCAGTGCACAAGGGTTCCCTTTTCTCCAGATCCTTGCCAACACTGTTGTTTATTTATTGATTTATTATAATAATTTAAAACTTTTTTCAATTACAGTTGGCATACAATATTATATTAATTTCAAGTGTTCAACATAGTGATTAAATATGTACACAACTTAAGAAGTTATCACCCTGGTAAATCTAGTACCCATCAGACAACCATACCCGATTATTACAAAATTATTGACTATATTCCTTATGCCATACTTTACATCCCCATGACTATTCTATAACTACTAATTTGTACTTCTTTCCCCTTTTCACCAGTCCCCTCAAACTTCTCTCATCTGGCAATCATTAAAATGTTCTCTGTATCTACGAGTTTGTTTTTGTTTTTGTTCGTTTTGTTCTTTAGATTCCACATGTAAGTGAAATCATATGGCATTTGTCTTTCTCTGTCTGACTTACTCTCCTCAGCACAATATTGTCTGGGTCTATCCATGTTGTTGCAGATGTCAAGATTTCATTCTTTTTTATGATTGAGTAATATTTCATTGTACATATGTACCACTATTCTTTATCGATTCATCCACCGATTGATACCCAGGTTGCCTACATATCTGGCTATCGTAAATAATGCTGCAATGAACATATGGATGCACATGTCCCTTCAAAGCAGTATTTTGGGTTTCATCAGGTAAATACCAAGAGGTGGGTAACTGGGTCCTTCTTTGTTTCTTATTATAGCCTTTGTTTTAAAGTCTATTTTGTCTGGTATAAGTATTGCTACCCCAGCTTTTTTTTTCTTTTTCATTTACATTTTCACGAAATATATTTTTTCTATCTCTTTACTTTCATCCTCTGTGTGTCTTTCGATTTGAAGTGAGTCTCTTGTAGGCAGCATAGGTAAGGGTTTTATTTTTTTTATTCATTCAACCACCCTGTCTTTTGATTGGAGCAATTATTCCATTTACATTTAAATTAATTGTTGATAGATATGTAGTTATTGCCATTTTATTATTCACATATTTTTTTATTTTTTTAGGTGAGGCAACCCTTAGTTGACCTCACAGATTGCAAGGACCTCGTCAGCTTACAATTCCTTATTTTTTATTTTTTACGCCTACAGCACTAGGTTTTCCTAGGTGGTCTCCCATCCAAATACTAACCAGGCCCGACCCTACTTAGCTTCCGAGATCAGACGTTATTATTCATATTTCTGATTTCTTTTTCTTCTTCTTAAAAAAAGTCCCTCTAATATTTCTCATAATACTGGTTTGGTGTTAATGAATTTTTTTAGCTTTTTCTTGTCTGGGAAGTGCTTTATCTGTCCTTCAATTCTTAATGATAGCTTTGCTGGGTAGAGTAATCTTGGTTGTAGGTCCTTGCTTTTCATCACTTTGAATATTTCATGGCAGTTTCTGCTGGCCTGCAAAGTTTCTGTTGAGAAATATGCTTATTCTTATAGGAGCTCCCTTGTAGGTAATTAAATGCTTTTCTCTTGCTGCTTTTAAGATTCTCTCTTTGTATTTAACCTTTGGCATTTTAATTATGATGTGTCTTGATGTGGGCCTCTTTGGGTTCATCTTGTTTAGGACTCTCTGAACTTCCTGGACTTGTATGTCTATTTCCTTCAACAGATTAAGGAAGTTTTCCATCATTATTTCAACTAGGTTTTCAACCCCTGGCTTGTTCTCTTCTCCTTCTTGTACCCCTATGATGCTAATGTTGGTATGCATGATGTTGTGCCAGTGGTGCCTTAAAGCAGCAGTCTCCAACCTTTTTGGCACCAAAGACCAGTGCTCCTATGAGAATCTAATACCTGGTGATCTGACATGGAGCTGAGGCGGTGATGCTAGTGCTGAGGAGCAGCTGTAAATACAATGAAGCTTTGGTTGCTCACCTGCTGCTCACCTCCTGCTCACCTCCTGCTATGTGGCCCAGTTCCTAACAGGCCACAGGTCAGTACCAGTCCTTGGCCTGGGAGTTGGGGACCTCTGCCTTAAAGTATTCCCATTTTTTGTTTTGTTGTTCCAATTGCATATTTTCTGCTACTTTGACTTCCAGACCACTAATTCAGTCCTCTGGTTCATCTAATCTGCTGTTGATTTCCTCTAATGTATTCTTCGTTTCTGACCAGTTTTTTTTATGTTTTTTTTTATCTCCATTTTTTATGTTTTCTGCCTCTTTGTTAAAGTCCTCACTGAGTTCATCTACTCTTCCCCTAAATTAATTGAGGACCCTTATAACTAGTGTTTTGAACTCTGCGTCTGGTAGATTGCTTGTTTCCATTTTGTTTAGTTCTTTTTCTAGAACTTTGTTCTGTTCTTTCATTTGGGACATGTTACTTTATCTCCTTATTTGGGCTGCCTCCCTGTGTTTCTTTCTATGTATGAGGTAGGTCTGCTATGTCTCCCAGTCTTAGTAGAGTGGCCTTACATAGTAGGTGTCCTGTGGAGTCCAGTGGTGCAGTCTTTCTGTCACCTGAGTTGGGTGCTCCAGGTTTGTTCTCTGTATGGGTTGTATATGTCCTCCTGTTGTAGCTGAGACTCGGTTGCTGTTTGCATGTCAATGGGAGGGATTGACCCTCTGACTGATTGGTTGTGATGACTGGCCAGTCACTACAGTGGAGGAGCTGTTGTGCAGGGGCTGACTGTATGGAGAAGGATTTGCTTTAACAGGGCTCTGGTGCCTGCCCAGTCTGCCCTCTGGGTGTGCCATCCTAAGATGTGGCTCCGGGTGGCACTCCAGCTTGTGGCCTCCTGGGAGGGGCCCCACCACAGACCAAGTTAAGCCACAGCTTCTGCCCTGCCTTGGGGCCGCCTGGCATGAGCTGCCAAACAATCTGCAGGTGGCTGACACCTACGTTGGGCTTTGAGGTACCTCAAGAGGCAAAACTGTGAACGAAGGCGAGTTGCTTCTAGTGCTGAGCTTGGGGCTGCTCAGCAAGAGGTAATGAGCTTGTCTGAGGCCAGATGCTGCTTGTTTGGGGATTATGAACCTTTGAGAGATTTTAGGAATGTCTGCAGCATGAACCAAGACAGGCTGTTTGTCTTGGGATAGCTACTGGAAGCTGTTTGGGCGGGCCTGCACATTGGGGTCTCAGTGAATCACCAGGGAAGGATGAGCAGTGTTAGCCAGGTTGATGGAGATTTAGATGCCTCCTGTGTCTGCATGCCAGGAAGTGGGAGGGCTCAACAAAGAAACAATGGATTCTATCAGCACTTCTGTCTGAGAGAAAGCTGCCTGTCCAGCTGTTGTCCTGAAGCCAGACAATTCAGTTCTTTTCCTTATATCTCTGGAGCCTTTCAAGCTGCTGCCCCAGTGCTGGAGCTCAGAGCGAGTGAGTCCATCAGCAAGTAAGTCCGGGTATGGGCCTTTTAAGAGGAATGCCTGGGACTCCCAGAGTCCTCCATCTCACTCCGCCCCAATCTCTGCTGATTTTCACCACCAGAAGTTGTGGGGACTTCTCTTCCCAGCACTGGAACCTTGGGCTGGGGAGCTCAGTGTGGGGCTGGACCCCTTGCTCCTCCAGGGGGACCTCTACAGCTGAGTTTTCCCTCCCGATTTTAAAATGCTACATGTGGGTATGGGACCAGCTTGTTTTGTGTCTCTGCCCCTCCTACCAGTCTTGATGTGGCTTCTGTATATCCTTAGTTATGGGACTTCTATTCAGCTAGACTTCAGTTGATTTTCGATGATGGTGTTTCTGTAGTTTAGTTGTAATTTTGATTTGGTTGTAAGAGGAGGCAAGCACAGCATTTACCTACTTCACAGTCTTGACCAGAAGGCCTTAACACTGTTGACTAAGTAGTTGAAGACTCTTTCTAACCTTCTTCTCTTTATGTTGAGTAATCTCAAATCAAGGAAGTTTTCTTTGGACTTATTTTCCAGATATTGCCATGCATAATGATGGTTATTTTGTTCTAAGTCTCCGTTTGGCTCAAAAAAGAGTCTGTAACAGCTAGGACTGTCTTTGGTAAGTGCCAATTAAGACATGCATGCAAGGGTCTGGAGGGCAAGTTATATCATACCGGTGATACAATCCAGAGTGGTCTGCTTCTGTCTTTGGTCTCTCCTTGACTCTGTGCATGGAGCCAGTTTCAGATTTTGCTCTGGAAGTTCCCAAGGTTTTGAACGAATAATTGGAGAGCCCTGGTTTTTGATTAATCATAGCTGTCCTGACAGGTGTGAGATGATATCTCAATGTGGTTTTCATTTGCATTTCTCTGATGATTAGTGAAGTTGAACATTTTTTCATATATCTATTGGCCATCTGTATGTCCTCTTTGAAGATATGTATATTCAGGTCCTCTGCCCATTTTTCAAAATTGTGTTGTTTGTTTTCTTTGGTGGTAAGTTGTATGAGTTATTTATATATTTGGGATCTTGACACCTTATTGGATACCTCATTGGCAAATATCTTCTCACATTTGGTACTGTCTTTTCGTTTTGTTGATAGTTTCCTTTGCCGTACAAAAACTTTTCAGTTTGATATAGTTCCATTTGTTTATTTTTTCTTTTGCTGCCCTTGCCAGAGGAGACATGTCCAAAAAAATATTACTAAGAGCGATGTCAGAGAGTTTACTGCCTATGTTTTCTTCTAGGAGTTTTAGGGTTTCAGGTCTTACATTTAAGTCATTAATCCATTTTGAGTTTATTCTTTCTTCAATGTCTTATAATTTTCTGAGTACAAGTCTTTTACCTTTTTGGTTAAATTTATTCCTAGATATTTTATTTTCTTTGATTGTAAATGGGATTATTTTCTTAATTTCTATTTCTAATACTTCATTATTGGTGTATAAAAATGCAACTGATTTCTGAATATTAATTTTGTATCCTGCTACTTTACTGAATTCATTTGTCAGTTCTAACAGTTTTTTGGGGACTCTTTAGGGTTCTCTCTATTTAGTATTGTGTCTTCTACAAATAATAAAACTGTTAATTCTTCCTTTCTAATTTGGATGCCTTTTATTTCTTTTTCTTGTCTGACTGCTGTGCTTGTGACTTCCAACACTGTGTTGAATAGAAGTAATGAAAGTGGACATCCTTGTCTTATTCTTGATCTTAGGGAAAACACTTTTAGTTTTCTAATTGAGTATAATGTTAGCTGTGGGTCTGTCATATGGCCTTTATTATGTTGAAGGATGTTTTCTCTATTCCCACTTTGCTGAGTTTTTATTATAAACGGATGTTGGATTTTTTTCAGATATTTTTTCTACATCTACATCTATTGATATGATCATATGATTTTTTATCTTTCATTTTGTTAATGTGTGCATCATGTTAATTGACTTGCCAATATTGAACCACCCTGCATCCCAGGAATAAATCCCACTTGATCATGGTGTATGATCTTTTTAATGCATTGCTGAATTCAGTTTGCTAATATTTTGTTGAAGATTTTTGCATCTATATTCATCAAGGATATTGGCCTATAATTTTATTTTTTGTAATGTCTTTGTCTGTTTTTGGTATTAGGGTAATGCTGGCCTCATAAAATGAGCTTGGGAGCCTTCCTTCCTCTTCAATTTTTTTGGAAAAGTTTCAGAAGGATAAGTGTTAATTCTTCTTTGAATGTTTGATAAAATTCACCTGTGAAGTCATCTGGTTCATAACTTTTGATTTTGGGGAGTTTTTTGATTACTGATTCAATTTTGTTAGCATTTATCAGTCTGTTCAGATACTTTTGAACACACTGTGCATGAGACAGGATCTGTCGATCCTAAAGGAAGGGGTTTAAGAGATTTAGGCAAGTTTCATGAGAGATCTGTCTAAAGGTTTTGGCACAGGTTGCATTAATATATTTACTGATGCATCATTTGTTCGTGTTAGTTGTAAATTATTTCATTTATACATTTAGTTTTGCCATTGACAGACTTCTGAAAAGATTCTGCTGCATTTTATTTTTTACTTATAATTTTAGTCAGGGCACTTGTATTCAGGACCTGCAAAGTTGCTTTAAAAAGTAAAAGAACAAAAATTCAAAAACTTAATTTATATATAATGGAACCACCAGCAAACAGTGATGTTGAGAAATGATATATTTATTAGTGTTCAGACAAGCACATCTCCCTGGACTTTTTAACATCATTGGGATGTGACTTGATTTATAAATTAATAATGAGGCATCTTTTAAAGAATGAGGCTCTCAAACTTGGGTGAATGTCGGAATTACCTAGAAGTTTATGACAAATACAGATTCCTGGATTCCATCCTTCTGAAATATGCATATTTATCATGTAAACCAGATGAGTTTGAAGATCTTGCAGGTTTAAGCATTGCTATCTAAAAGGCATTAAAACTACTTAGACTGCCTAAATTGAGCTTAGTCTACCTAGATTAACTCCATGTGAGCTGAGGCCATGTTTCATATTGATTTGGCTTCCTCTATAGCTCCTTACAGTGTTGAGTATAGAGTGAGCCATCAGTAAATACCTGTTGATGAGAACTGTTTTAAAGCCAGCCCATTTGTACTTTCCTTGATCAGTGGAAGAAAACTATTCCAAATGAGAGACTTTGGGTAGATATAAAAAGTTTCTGCTGTTGTCTTGCTAGGTTTGCAGGTTGGCACCTCAGAGGAATGTTAATCAGTTACCTTGGTATTTAACAGAATTCTTTGAACACTTCAGTCCAGGGTAAAGGAAGGAAGCTACCATATATTGTGTTTCACTGACAGATGCTTTTTATAGGTTATCTCATTTAATTCTCACAGGTATCCCAGGGAGAAGCACTTATTATCCCCATTCCATAGATAAGGAAACAGTCTCAGAGAAGGATAAGTAACTTGCCCAAATTCATACAGCAAGTAAGTGACAGAGCTTCAAGTCCAAGTTCATCCAGTCCCAATGTTAACACTCTTTTCAAGACAGAAAGATTCTTTTCAAGGTACCTACCAGGCAAAAGTCCAATGCAATGCAGCACTTGATAGAGGGATGGGAAAGATGGGAGGAAAACTTTGGTTCTTTATTAGCCAGATTCTGAGCATCCTTCTATTTATCCCTTCTCTTACTCTGATATTTTCTTTGGTCTTAATTCATTTTCTCTTCTAACTCAAAGCAAGAAATAGATGGTGGGAGAGTAGCCAATATTGGTGGTAAAACCATTTGTTTCTTATTTTTATTTTTAACCTCTTCCCTGGATTATCCATATCTTTGCCTCAATTCTCCAATTAAATTTTACAGTGGAAACTTGACATAAGTGGGATGAAATCCCTGGCTATCAGCTGAGCTATAAGAAGCAAACATGCTGAATTTTCAAAAACTGAAGTTGTTTTAAAAAATGACTAGAATTAACTATAGTTGAGATGAGTGAGAGTTTGGGGCTACAATAAATAGAATTCTCATGTTCAAAAGGGATTTAGAAAAGTATTAGAAGGTAACATTGCAAGCGTTGACACAAGAAGAAGTCAAGATATATATGGGGATTTTAGTTTTTTTGGAGGTCAAGGTGAGAATATTTTCAAGTAGCATCAAAGAGAACATGAGAAGCAGTCTTAGAGATAAGAGAGATGTGAAAATTGCAAGGCATGGATCATTCTAAGACTGCCAGCTTAGGAGCCTTTGGGGATAAAAGGAATTAGAACTGGTTACGCCTAAACTCCATCCTGCAAATTATCCTAAAGCAGAGAAGGCTGTCAAGGTCAAGTAGGTCATCTGATAAGAGACCAATGTATGTGCCAAGGGGTGCGCTTGAGTCATATGTTATCATAGCCAGAGTCACATCCTTATTTGCTGTTCTTAGTGAGAAATCTAACTGTAAAGTTATCAAAGAACCAAATGAATTATTGCTCAGAAGGGTGGGCAGAATGTCGGAAAGGTTTAAAGAATGTCAAAGGCATATTTCATTTTGCATTACTATTGCTATTTATAATGGCAGTCACCTGCATTTTATAACATGATTGGTTCATTCTTTCCTCTCTCACCTCCTCCCTTCCTAAGGAATGTTTTCCCCTTTTTCTCTTATATAACAGGGGGAAAAATCGCAAATTTGCTTCCATAGGCCCAAAAGATGTGATTTGAGGGTGACCCCAGGAAATTCAGGTTAGGTGGGTTCCTGTAATATCTTCTGATGTTTATTGGCATGATTGCTCATCAGACCTCTCCTTAATTCCACCTCTTCAATATCTGGAAAATTCCATACTTACTCCACTCTCCTCATGGCTGTGTCCCCTCTCTATGTGTCTCCTTTTTCGGTACCTGGGGGCCTTTGTCTGTAGCTGGAGATTTATAGTAAAAAGGATGACCTTTTCTCTGCCTTGTAAAAACACCTCATTCTAACCTTCCTTGACCTGATGGGGAGAGCCAGTAAGGGCATAAAGTGGATAAAATTGATTAGGATAGATGTTCGAGGAGTCAGAATTGGCTCCTGGAAGGTTACAATGGTAAGGGACTTGAGAGACATGCCAAAGGTGGAATAGTCAATCATCTAACTAAACTGTAGACTCCATGAAGGCAGGATCTATATCTTTCTTCTTTCTTGCAAAAATTATCTTCTTTACAGCAAAATTCCTGGCAAATAATAGGTGCTCAATAGTTATTTGGTGAATTAATGAATGAAGATCTTCAGTCATAACCATTAGACGTGAATACAATTTAGACTATTGAGGATGGCCAACTTCATATTCACCTTAAACTTTGAGTCTACCTCTCTACATGTCATTCACTTTCTTGTATTATTGTCATGTATTCCCCTTACTTGCTCTATTTTAAACATTTTAAAGGGTAGGGATGTTAAATAGATATCATTATCCTCAAATCTCAATTCCTAGCATAGTGGTCTGTAGGCAGTAGGACATTTGCACATATTTTATAAAAGAAATAAATAACTTTCATCATAATAATGTGACTTCAAAGAGAAACTTTCAGGCATCTGAGAATAATAGTCTAAGAGATTTTTGGATCAGATTTTAAGAGGTGATAGAAATTGGCCTCTAATGATTACCTTGAGCTGATAATGCACTACTGCTCTCCAGTGGAAACTGAAAATTTTAGCCTGATAGTGATGATGACTGGTTCATTGGCATCTTACTTGAACAAATGTAGGTTAAATTTTGAAAGGATATACTATGCTAATAAAACTGGCAGATCAGTTTTTGATGGTCTAAGGCTTCCACAGTTGGTGAAATATTTGCAAAGGTATTGGAAAGATAGGATGATTCATTTTCTTAAGGAAAGGATTTAAATCACATTTCTTCCTGGTACAGACATGGATTGCCATTTCCAGAGGGGATATATTAGGACCTACTGGGTATATGATGTTTTCTGCTCATTGCTAGCTTCTATAAATGTATCTTGTAAATTATTCCACAAGAGAAATGACACAAGTCAGGCTTGTGTCAAACAAGAGAAATTAAAACATATGGCAGATGAATATACCATTCTCCTGTTTAATTTTATCAGAGGTCAAAAATCACAGGTTACTAGTAATGATGGGGGCCTAGATATTATTGTGTTAAGAAAAAGCCTCGTCATAGTTAAGGGTCCTGATTTTGGAGCCAGACAACTTGGGTTCCAATCCTGGATCTACCACTTACTACTCAAGTTACTTAACCACCTGTACCTCAGTTTTCTTTTCCATAAAATGGAGATAAGAATAATAGTCTTCAGTTCATTGTGTGTCATGTAGATTTTGTGAGTTAGTGTCTGTAAAACACTCAGAATGGTGCCTGGGGTGTAATAAGGCCATATATGTGTTTTCCCTTATCATTAGCTTAAGACATCTATTTACATTGAAGAAACTGAGGTCCAGAGTCATGAATCATTGTATGTAAGGCCACAGAGTTTTGGCCAGAACTTAGCTTTCTAAATTCAGAGCTCTTTTTACTCTGCCATGATGCCTTGCTATGTAAATTGAATGATTTCAGTAAGCCCCAAGAATCTGGAATTTCATTTAATACAATATTTTTTAAGGTAACAGCCAAAAATAGTCAGCGATACTTATGACTAGTATTGAGAAGTACATATTAATCCTTTGGCCTTAGTCATTGTTGCAAATATGTTGGTGTCCCACCCATGTCTCCTCCACTCACTGGACCAGTGTGCCTGTTATTAGCATCCTTGTAGTAGGCATCTGTAACTCTTTGCTTATGGTTTTTTTCTTGATCTTTGCATGGAAGGATAGAAATATCTAGGAATGCCCCCTAGGGGACAGTCCGCCTACCAATGATGGAAAGGATTTGAAGAATAAACACCCCAGCTACTCACCACTCAGAAGAGATAACAAACATACTGAAGCTTATTCTATCCTCTCTCTCTTAGAAGTCTCCAGCAAGATTAAACCTCAAGAGCCCATGGCAGATATCTGTTCACTGGCAATACATCCTGAATTGGCTGCTTTCTTTTCCCATTTCACTTCTTTTCTTCTCTACTTGTGTTTTCTGGGATCCCCTCACAAATAAGCTACTTGCATTTCAATCCTTGTCTCATGGTCTGTTTGACCTCATTGAATGATGATCAAAAATAAGCAAAAGGTCTAAGGACTCTGTGGTTTGGGGATAGATATATCCAAATGATTGTTTGATATTCTAGAAGATGAAAAAAAAAAACATGTTGGCTGTGAGGTCCCTCAGAAAAAAATGGACATGTTTTTAGAATACCTTTTTTTCATACATAACAAGCTGGGCCTACTTAGAAATATAAAGTTCTCAGAAACTTTTAAGCTTTGAAGGAAACTGGAAATGTTTGAACAAATAAAAATACTTACATAGCTTATATAATTTTTAACACCCTTCACAGATCTAAAGTCACTTTGTTAATTTAGGAACATAAAATGCATTATGTATAACTTGGTTGGCTCCTAAAAAGTATCATATTTGATATCTTGAGAGATGTGAAGTCCTGGAAAATTTGAGGAGCAAAAAGAGAATTTCGAAAAGGAATCTTGAAATACCATGATTAAATGAAATTCCAAGGTTACTCTATAAGTTGGTCAGGTATAGGCTGCCGGTTCAGGTGGGAACATTTCCCCTGTCCTGGAATTGTTATAAGAGGTCAATTTTCAGGGAAATTGGGGAGCTAGATCTATGGGCATGAGACATTGGAGTTTTGGGGTATCCTGACATTTTGGGTTAGGGTACTCGGAAATAGCCCTGAGTTGTTCCATTGTGATACGTTATCAAACCCTAAAGAGTGGGCTCTTGACATTCCCTATGCACCGCAATAGACCTTCAGGCACCCCTGTATTCATAACTCTATCTATAATATGAGCACGTTGTAAAGAAAAGATAGCCCTGTTGAGATACAGATGCCAAGTAGTCCATAAGTCCCATACACTAGCTAAGAGACTTGGATCCTCTACCAGCATCACAGAGATGGATGTATACAACCACTTTCCCTTGCAAAATCATATAACTAAATCAATTAACAAATGATACTCTCCTGACCAAAGGGATTGGTTTGCATGTAGCTTTATTTTTAGCTTAAAGGTTAGGATTTTTTGTGTGATTTTTAAAAATTAAATTTATTGGGCTAACAATGGTTAATAAAATCACATAGGTTTCAAGTGTACAATTCAATAATATGTCACATGTAATTGCATTGTGCATTCACCACTCAAAATTAAATTACTTTTCATTACCGTATGTTTTTGTCGAATTGTCGAAGGAAGCCTCCTCTTGGATATAAATTGCTACACAAAACCACTATTTGAAATCAGTCTTTAAGAGAAGATAGGCAGAGCTGAGAAAATTGCCTAGAATTTGAGAAGTGGAGCCAGAAGCATGATCAAACTGTACCTGAAACTACTGCCGCTATGGATTTCTCAGTTACCCGGGCTGCTAAATCCTCTTTAGTGTTTTAACCTGCTTATATAAAGAATTCTGTGTGTGTGTGTGTGTGTGTGTGTAGGCATAATAGGAATGCGACTACTAGAACTTATTTTTTTAAAATAATTTAATAAAAATTTTACTTTAACTATAATCTATCAAAATAAGCTGTGCCCTGAAGCCCTGTTTTATGGACTTTTAAGGAGTTGATGTTAAAAATGGCTGAGAAATCTGATCATAGGAATTTAGCAGAGGACAAAGTTTAAGTTCTTCTTGAAGTGGCAGTTCAATATAAACATCACAGAGGAGGATGTTATCTAGCAATCAATGGTAGTTTATTTTGCAAGCACATTTGACAAACTAACCGGCTACATTCCAATTTGAATAAGCAAATTAGAATAAACAATTCCACCTGGCTTAGATACCTATTTTATTTGTGCAATTGGCCGTTCACTTGGCATGTAGTATTAAGTGTTTAACAGCTGGTGCTCTCCCACCCATGGGGCCTTTCTTTTCTGAAGATAATTACTTTAGAGATTGACAAAGAGCTGGGATCTGAGCTGGGATCATTTAAGACCAAGGATGTACTAAAATCTTAGGAGATTACTATTTTAAATAATGATGGAAACTCGTAAAATGGAAATCTTTTCTTTTTAAGACATGCTAGATATTAATTTAAGAAAGTATTTAAACTTATTGAGTGTGACCCTCTGCTCATGATGCAGAATTTTCTCTTACTGAGATGTTATCATTTTGTAGAATACAAAACAAAAATGAAACATTGTTTGGCCACACGCATTATTTATTACTTATGGAGTGTTTTTCATACTATCAGGCTCTCTGCCCCAGAATACACATGGCAAACTTGTATACATCCTCTTTGTCTCAGCTTATGGTTATTCCTCTACAAAGTCTTTAACCACCACCCACCCACCCAGTAAAAGTTATGTACGTAGCATTCTGTACTTGACCTTTAAAGCATTTATCATACTCTATTTATAAGTGCCAGTTCACTTGTCTTTAATCCCAACCGTGGTGCAGACTTTAAGGTGGCTTCCATGATCTCCATCTCCTGGCATTTACACTCTTGAATTATTTTCTCCCCTTGACTTTGGAATCTTTAACTTACTTCTAACCAATGAAATATAGCAAACATGATGGGATGCCACTCCCATGATGAGGGTACATTATATAAAGCTCTGTCTTGCCAGCAGGCTCACTGTAAAGACTCTCCTTGATAGCTTTGAAGAAATCAGCTGCCAGGAGTCCCAAGCTGCGAGGAAATAAATTCTTCCAATGACCTGAGTGAGCTTGGTAGTCCTATCATTGTTCTTGTTTTACAGATAAGAATTTGAGGTTAGGGATGCTAAGTTTCTTTCCTTAAGGCATACTGTGAATAGTTGGTGGAACCAGGATCTCTGAGTCTCCAGCATGTAGTGCAATGACTAACACATTATAAGTATCTGAAAGATGCCTCTCAAATGAAGCCCAAGCTCGCACCACCTAGAGAAAACTTCTCAACTTGAGCACTTCTGAATCCACCCATGTTTTCTAAAGCAAGCCTCTTCATGTGGAGGATGAGAATAGGAAGCCTAACTCTGTGTCGCTTGAAGTACCTTTGAGGTCCAGTGACCGGATCCATCTTTTAACATTTTTAAAACATGAGAGAGGATAGCCTTAGAATTTTCACCTGTAGGAATTATATCTGTCTTCTGTCTCCAGTTAAACATTTTATTGTTAATGCTTATTTTTCTCTAGGAGATGACCAGCTCTTCTGGGTGGAAAGACAGTGAACTGTTCTCTAGTTGAGTGACTACTTTGTGCCCTTCATGGTTAACTTGGCATTGTGGGTGGAAGCGAAAGTGGAGGAAAGATGAGTGGGTGGCACACTTTACAATTAGGCCTCTTGAGCTGTTCAGTCTTCATTATCTTTTACAATTGTCTCTTTTCCTTAAGATCCGAGTATGACTTTGTCGTTGTTGTTGTTACCGGTTGCTGTGAATAGTTTCATTCTCTGGAAACGTCTGTTGAGATGCTGCTTGAAATCATTTTATGACAGATTTTTTTAATGGAAGACTTAAAAATGTTAAATTCCTTCATTTTTTCCTCTTTCTCCCCTTTTCTCCCCTTTTCCCTCTTCTCTTTCTTCCTCTCTCCCATTCTCCCACTGTCCTTTCTTCTCTAATCATTTATTGAGCACCTACTACGTTCCAGAATTAAAAAGTTATACAAGTATGACAACATTCCACATCTCACAGAGCTTATATTATAAAGCATGTGAATGTTGTGCATGTGTGTGTGAGGTGGGGCATGTTTACAGAAATACATAGGCGAATAAATAATAAAGACAAATATCCGTTTTAAATATAATGGAGAAAAAATAGGATGATATGATAGAGAGGGATTAGTGAGTGAATTCTTTAGGTTGAGCAACAGAAAAGGTCTCTTCATAAGATTTTAAGGTGGGACAAGAAAGACCTAGCCATGTTAAGATCTGATGGAAAAGAACTGTAGGCAGAAAGGAATAGTTAATGGAAAACTTCTGAGGTGCGAGCGAGCTTGGTGAGTTTGAGGAACAGCAGTGAGGTAACTGTGACTTACTGTGGTTGGGGAGGGGAAGTGGAGTACAGGGACAAGATTATAGATATGGGCACAGATTATATCATATAGGGCCTGTAAGCCCTATGTGGTAAAGAGTCGGTGATTTATTCTAAATACAATGGATAACAGATTGTTTTAGGCAGGTAAATGATAATCAATTCACTCATAAAAAAAGGTTACTGGGTGGTAGATATAAATGTTAATTAATCTTATTCTTCTGTTTGCAGTTCTGTAACATTTCATATTTTAAGTTAATTCGTATTAATATATGCAAAATTAATGGTTAGAGGGCAATACTGGAGGTAGAGGTGTGATCCAGGAGGCCACTGTATAATTTCAAGTGATAGATAAAGGTGGCTAGAACTAGGGTGGTAACAGGTGTGAGGAACAGAAGTAAACCAATTTAGGATGTTTTTCAAAGATTGAGTTGATAAAAACTTGCTGATGTATTGAATGTGGAGCTTGAGAGAAAAAGTAGAAATCAAAGATATGTTTTGTCAGAGCAATTGATTTAGAAGATGGTTCCATTTACTAAGATGGAGAAAACTGGGGGAAGTACAGGTTTTGATAGTGGTGGAGAAATCAGAAGTTCTCTTATGGCCATCTCAAGCATGAGATTCCTATCAGATCTTCAAGTGGAGATGTCAATATTGGATATAATAGGCTGAAGAGGGAGGTCTGGGATGATCAGCTTATCAATAGTCTTTAAGGCCATGGAGAGGATGAGATCACCTAGCTAGAGTTCAGATAGAGAAGAGAAAGGAACCCAGGAGTGAGACATAGAACACTCCAATTTGAAGTCAAAGAGAAGAAAAACCAGCAGAGGAGATTGACCAATGAGACAGAGGGGCAGACAATCAGGAAAATGTGAAGCTGAGAAAACCATGAGAAGAAAATATTTCAAGTTGGAGAGAATAGTCAATTTTGTCTAAAGCAGCATTTTTTAAATGTTATTTTTGCTATAGTGTCTTTTGTAGGATGTTGAGGCCTATAAAATACTTTTCAGAAAAACAGTTTTAAATGTACAAAAAAATACATAGGATTACAAAGGAAGCCAATTATATTGAAGTAGAGTTGTCAAAATATTTTTAAAAATTGATAGTGATATATTTGTTTTTATTAACATTTTCTATAACTAGATCTAGTGGCAAGTTAATAACTGTTGTAATCTCTAAGTAGTGATGAGCAGAGATGATATTTTGAGGTATTTCCAATGTCTTTAATGTAATATATAAGATGTAATATAAAAATAATCTGTGATTTGTGGCAAAGTCACAGGTACTGCTAATACTACTGTGGTTTGTTGACTATGTTTAAAACTCAAGGAAATGCTGAATTTCAGTTAGTAATTAGTGAAAATAAAGACACATTTTTTTCCGTGCAAGTTCACAGACTGATTTCAAAACCACTGGTCTAATGTTAAAAGGTAAACCTTCAGAAATAACACTCAGTGGTGTGGATTCTTCTAGACAGTGACTTATTTTGCTATACTTGCTTAATCTTGAGCAAATCCTTAGGCTTGTCAATGTTCTATCTCACTGTTAGAAAATCACATTAAAAGGGCATGGGAGCAATGACAGGAAGTGGGTGGAGTGGGGAGGGGAATTCTGAATATTCTTTTCTCTAGTTACTTATGTTGAAGAGCATTAATATTCATAAAGATGTCTAATATTAAAACAAATTTGGAATTGAATTTATTAGGGCAGCAAACGTTTAAATCTGCCTCTCCTCCCATTATTTGATATTCATAATACTTTATAGGGAAGGATAGACATTTGTATGAAGGTTCTCCCTTTGTTCTTTTTATTGCCTCCTGTAAAGTTCTAGAATATCTATTATATTCCTCTTTCCCTCTAATTGCATAGTGATATACAATATAAGTAACCTGGGGTCTTTAAAATACAACACGCAATTTATGAATGTGCTGTTGATTTTGAGATTTCCAAGGTAGGTGCTCAAAAAATATTTGTTGACTGCTGGAGAAAAATGGTTTCCTTACCCGCCATCCCCCACCCTGTTCTACTGTGTACCTCCTCAGTAATGTAATGTTCCGAAAGTCTAAACATTTATACCTGTATCCAATATATCACCAATTCCATGATGAACCATCCTTCATATTCATTTTGCTGCATTATACTATAGGACAGTGGTTGGCAAGCTAAGAAAGCTTTTTTATATTTTTGAAACAAGAAAACGAAGAATATGCAACTCGAACCTTACGTAGTCTTCCAAACTTAAACTATTTACTATTTGGCCCTTTACAGATAGAGAAGTTTGCTGATCTCTGCATAGTGACCCATGTATGCACACATACATATACGTTATGGCTAAGAAACTTTCTCAGCCTCCTTCTGTATATAGTACATTTTGTCTCCTTGACTACCAGTGATCAGACTTGGCCAGTCCTAGTATGTCATCATCCTAACATCTATGATTGGCTCAAGGGGTGAACATGTGAAATCAGCAGGGTCTCTAAGTGTCCTTCCTATAGAATATATATAGATTTTGGGAAAAGGCTTCTTCCCTTTTTGCTGGGTTTGCTAAGCTGAGATGGGATAAGCCTGGTCATTCCAGTTGACATCATGGAAGAGCATCTGCAATAGGAGAAAGTAGAGCCAATGTGTGGAGGGAAGTAGGCCTGATAATTGGAGAGTAAGAGGGCACAGACCAAATCATTTGATCTCTAGACACTTGAGGTCAGATCCACATTTTCCTCTCTATTATCTGAGCCATCAATTTCCCTTTGTTGTTTAAGCTTGCTTGAATTGCAATTCTACCACTTGTAAGCAAAACACCGCTTCATAATTCAAATACATCATAGCTCTTCCAAAAGTTCTGTAAGAAACCCAACCTTTTCTTTCTTGCCTAATTAGAAAGCTGCAATAATAATATATAGAGTTACTGATTACTGACCATGCTCAATGTTCTAAGCACAGGGCTTGTTGTTTTACAACATTATGAAGTATTATTAGTGCCACATTGCAAAGGGGGGAACAAAACTTGGAGAGTTTAAGTAATTTGATTAAAGTCTCACAGCTAAGTAGGTGGCAAAGCTGAGATACCATCCAGATTCCTTGTGACTCCAAAGTTCACATAAATTTTATTGTGGTCATGGGATTTGGTCATGGGATTTAAGTGATCTGACAAAATAAGACCTTATCATGCTCTTCTCTCAGATCATAGTATAGCAACAAGTCAGTATTGATTTCATTTACTTTTTAGAGTTTAAATGGAGCAACATTATTTTCTCATTGCATATAAATATAACAATTTAAATACATGTTAATGACTTGACTGTTATTGCTTTTGGGACTCACTGTGCCCCATTATTTGGCTGAGAAATAACATGCATTTGAAAATATAGAGATGATTTCTAAGCAGCCATCTTAGCGCAGATTCCCTAGAGCCTGTGTCAAGGATTAAGTGCTGATTCTTTATTGGGGAGGTGTAAACCCAGGGCAGTGAGAGTGAGGACAAAGGAGGTAAGGCAAGGAGGAAGGGAAGCAACGTGAGGTGATATGTGACAGTGTTTCACAATGAGACACAAAGAGACAAAGCAGATTACTTGGCAGATGTGTCCACTTAGTGAAGATGTCTATGGATGTCTGTGTACAAGCTGTGTGGATAAATGGTGCTTCTAGACAGTTCAACGGAGTGGAGATGGGGAGAGAATTTATGTGCCAGGCTCCCTCCCATCTCCTGTTTCCCATTGGTTAGAGTTTGCCCCAAAGGGAGTGAACTCCCTCCACACTTCTAGGTTGTATCATCCTGAACTTTTGGTATTTAAGAAGATGCTCCATCTCATACCCTGTGGAGTGGTGTTCCATCCTAATTCAGTGTAGGAGTCAGAAACACGAGGCAAATGGCTGGTCACCAGGCTGCATGGCAGAGGCTAGGGCAAATTATCCAGCATTCCTGAGGCAAGTAACTGATTGATCCCAGATGGTGGAACCACACAGGTCTGAGGGGAGTTAATGGGCCATGGAAGTGGCTGAGGCAGAGCAAGCAGCTGGGAACCCAATTGGCAATGGTACAGAGAGATTCTGAGTAGGCACAAAAATGTGATGTCATATAACTATTGAATAACCACTGTAATACTGTAAATCATACATTTTCAAGTTCTAATATATTATGTCAAAAGATCATGAACTCTTTAAAGAAATGAGTGCTAGCTCACTTTGCATATGCAATAGGATAAGCAACATAAATTCAGTTTTGATCAGATATTAAAGGATTTTTCTTCAGTTCCAATATATATGATTTATCTAAGTCTGAGCATTTACTAAAACTTAATTTAGGTTGATTCACTATACATATTTTTTTTTCATTTTTCTTTTATGTGGTGAGCTGTTATTATGAATTAGATCTTTCATCATGGAAACAGCAGCTTCCAATTCTTGAAGACAGCCAGTGAGTGGATATTTAAGTAGTGATTCATCTGTCAGTATAGATTGGATTCAGGGAAAAAATATAATATATATGTGTGTGTGTGTGTGTATGTGTGCACATGTGTGTGTATCATCTCCCCACTGCTAGCGCTGTTGACAATTATAGAACTTTCTGTTTTCCATCTGTGGCTTCTCATGAGGCTACACATAAGACATCCACAGTGTCACATTGGCTTGACTCTTTGTATCTGGAAAGTTGAAAAAGTCATTGACTGTTTCAAATAACAAAAGTATATTCTCCCTCATAGTCTCAGAGGTGAAATCAGAAAAGTGAAACATTTACAAAGGCACAATTTGATCTTTCACATTAAAGAGTCTAAAGTTGATAATACAGTCGGGAATGCACTCCTATTGTTTTTATTTCCCCCTTCCTGAGCATTCTTCCAGCTCAGCTGTTGTGGGCCTCCCTGGTGCACCCTGAGAAAGGATTTTAAATGAATCCACAACAGATTGTTCTCAGACTGAATTGTGTGCAACAAATCTTGGGAATTTTAGTTCACAGCAAATAAATGGTACTCCTTTACAGTCAAGCAAAGAAAAAAGTCCCTATAACTCACTTTTTAGAATATTTTCATTTCTCTTATAAATTAAGTTGGACCAAATTGGTTTAGGATTATTTTCTGAGAAAATACGTTTTTGTGGACTTTTCGGTCTATAGTCTTTAATGATCCCTACAGAGTCTGACGTTTATAGCTGTATTTTGCCCACTGAAAATGGAGCCAGTGTTTAGTGCTTTCATGAGGGAAAATTCACAGCCATTTGTCTGTCCTTAAAGACTATTGGAGTGGGGTGAGGTAGGCGGAAGGCAATGAGATGTAATACGTGTCTCAATCTTAAAATCACTCTATATCTCCCTTCAAAAAGCTCCTTTTGATTTTTTTTAAAAAAGGTTGGGATGTAAAGTCTTCTTCACAAAGCACTGTCATTGCCTCCCCCTACTGTAAACCTGACTTAGTGAACCCAAATGCTGAGAATTGCTTTGGCCTAGACTTATAAGATTAAGAGGCCAGTGACCAGGAAACCAATTGACATTAGGGATTTAGTTAATAAAACAACTTCTAGGGAAGGTCCTGGCTCAGATCCATTAAGGCTGACTGTTCACATGTTTCTTTCACCTCTCCATCTCCATCTGAAGTACAGTCACCTTTGCATTGAGGACTTCAGGGCGCAATACAGCCTTCAGTTGATAAAGGGTAACTCAGATTCACTAATGTGAAAAAGGAGGAAAACCAATTTTAAAAGTCTGGACTGCAAATGGCGAAATAGATTTTTTTTTTTAAAGTAAGTCTTTGTTTTCTGCAAATACTCCACTCCTAAAGCATTTTAATTAATCAGAGTCTTGTTATTAGTATTAATAACCGTATGCTTCATTTGCGATAGTCCACTTGTTAAAATTTTCCACTATTACAAATGAGGTCATCTGTAATGACGGTCATATTGAAACTCTTTAATATCTTGCTTGTGTAGGAGTGGGTTGATTATTTGCCCAGGTTCCCATTCCCAGGGTGCAGTCAGCATCCATCTTTTCTGAGATGGAAAGCACAAGAATGGGAGTGTCCATTTGAATTGTCTTGTGTTGGAGCCAAAACAAATCTGTCTAGATCGGTGGTTATCAAGTGACATATGGCAAACATTACCAATATTCCTTTATAGCAGAGTACTGATGTTCAACTTCCTAGAAGCTCTATTTAAAATACATCACCCTGATTTTAAGCCTCAAATTATTGCCGATATTGCCATTAGTGAAGGAATGAGGATGTTATTACTTTCTAAGGAAAAAATATGTGGAAAATGAGAGAAGACAAAAGACATTGCTTATTATTATTATTATTTTTTTTTGGAGCACAAAATAAAAGAAGAATGAATTGCCAGATAATTGTTGCCTCTGCTGTGGCACTTTTGCACCCACCATTTGATATTAACATTCATGAAGAGATATCTATAATTCTCTGGAGCCCAGGAGCAATATCCCTTCCCATTCAGGTAATCCATCACTCTGAAGGGTGGGCAGATAATAGGAACGTATGTTTCATTTATCGCTCTCTGCTAGTAGAGGAAATGACAGTCATATCGAAACTCTTTAATATCTTCCTTGATGTCTAGGAGTGGGTTGATTATTTGCCCAGATTCCCATTCCCAGGGTGTGGTCAGCATCCATCTTTTCTGAGATGGAAAGCACAAGAATGGGAGTGTCCATTTGAGTTGTCTTGTGTTGGAGCCAAAACAAATCTGTCTAGATCGGTGGTTATCAAGTGACATATGTGCATGAGATAAAAGGGTGAGTAGATGAGGACCTAGGTTGTATATCAGTATCTCTGACATGGGGAATGCTGTCTATTTAGCAAAACCACCACTACCACCAAAATTGGAAAATAGTAATCAAATTCGAGCCGGTATTGTTATTGGGAAAAAATGTTCTCTGTTGAAATCCTAGTAGTAAAACATAGGACATTCAGGACTATCCTCCGTCTTTCCCTAACACAACTGCTGTGCTATATTACAGACCAGAGAGATTTTGTTTTCATTCAACTACATGCCCAGACTCTAGCATTTTATACATTCATAGCATTTTATTATTCATCATAGTTTGAAAGTTATACCCTGAATGATTAAATAAAGTTAGAAATGCAATTACAGGGTCTGTGAATTATTGTAGTTCTTGTCACATGATGAAACTTACTACAGTCTCTTTCTACCACTTCTTTATTTGCCTCTTTTCCCACTCATTTTTTAAAAAAACATTCTCTGACTACAGTATCATTGCACTTTTGAAAACCAGCCTTAAGTCCGTGGTTATAGAAGAAATCCTTGGCAGGTAAGGAAGTGGAGGCTCAGTGAAGTGGCCTATTCAAGGTGACTCAGTTAATAAGTGTCAGAATCAGGATTCAACCTGAGTTCTGTCTACCTTCTAGGCATCATGATTTTTCTGCTTCCCTATACTGCTGCCAGAGGATATTTATATGACTTGTACTAAAAATGTCATCATTTGTGAATCAATTAAGGCATCTACTAAACATGTATCGAAGATCTCTTTGTGCTATACTAAGCACTGAGGATAAGATGAACAAGACATGGTTTTCTTATTTAGAAAACCACCCTCTAGCTAGGGCATCATCACCAGTAACTAAAACACACAGTAATATCATAAAGAACTATAGGACTACTGAAGATGGGGACTTGTGTCTCTGCCCGTGGAGTCTGGGAGGCTTCACAGAGCAGATGGTATTTAAAATTGGCCTTGAAAAATAAATAGGAATTTGTGGTGAAATGAATCTTTGCATTTAACTATCTGGACAGGCCCATTACATTCTCTAATTCTTAGTTCCCTCTCTTTCAAGATTATTAACAAGATGAAAAGAAATTTGGAAGCACTTTGAAAACTTTCAGATAATATTCTAAGAAGTATTTTTTTTAAAAAAATTATGGCTCCCTAGGAGAGAAGGAGAGGCCTGATCCATTAGAAAAATGGGATGCACATACTATTTCTAGAAAAACACCAGCCTTTGAGGTTGTTTTTTGGAAAATCTATAGTTCCCAACGCAAATAATATGGGTAGTTAATTGTTAATTTTCTATCATATATAGATAGGCCTCTAAGCTATACTCAGATAATTTTTAGGAAAATTGCCTAGCAATCAGGGATGCAAATTATACCAGCACAGAATGGTTAAAGGCATGCCTTATGAATAATTTTAAGCATCAAGTATTGGGGGAAGGGCTTTGCTTTGGGCCTAACTCATAGAGTGTACATTTTCCAGGATAAACTCAGATCTGCCATTTTCATCTTTTTATCACCCAGGATAATTGATAGGGAATAAAAAGCAGAAAAATGTCCCTGGGCCACATGAGTCAAGGATGTCATGACCGAGAGAATGTTTTAATAATGGAAAAATGCAAAGATCTTGGGAGCTGAAGTGGGCTGTTTTTGCAATCTCCATATAACAGAACATAATAATTTAAAAGCTAACCTTTCATAAATCATGGGCAGTGTCTAAACTTATCCCTTTCATGTTAGATAAATCGAATAATAAAGGAACATGCTATATCAGGAATTGTGTGTGTGTGTGTGTGTGTGTGTGTGTGGTTATTTATAATAGGAACATATGTCCTTCTTCCAGGAGACTTCTTTTTTTATGTATATAAGCCTCACATAATGTTAACTTATTTATGATGAAGGACAAGACCTGTAGCAGTTAGCTATTGCTGCATAACAAAACTTAGTAACTTAAAACAATGGCTATTTATTTCTTCTCATGAATCTTCAGGTTTGCTGGATGATTTTTCTGAACTAAGCTAGGCTCTGTGGGACTTACTTTTGCTTCTGTGGTCAGGTGTGTGCAAGGTAGGAAAAAGTTGAGGTTATTTTGATGTGTATAGGGGAGATTAAAAGAGATATATATGCTAGGGTTATATTTTTTCCATTTTGGGGAGGAATAATTTCACTGTACGTAAATCAGATGACAAAAATGAGTGTGGTTAAAAAGAAATATAAGAGCAGGCATTTTTGTTGTTGTTATTTACCTGCCCCAACAGTGGACTGGACTACAGTTTATGCGGACATCTTTGAGAAGCTTTATCCTGACAAATGTCCTCATGAGATTGCCACACCGTCTCATCTCCTTTTATGTTAAGCATTTTGTTTTTTGGTCTGCTGTAAAAGGCAGTGCCTTTGAGAGAACTTCAAAACTTAAGTGATTATCAATCATCAATGCTTTAGGGTGTGAGCACTCTTTGAAACTTGGTGGGGAAAGAGGGGCACTGAAAGATTAAGGGGCCCCAAGAAAGGAAGATAAAGATAAATTTCAATCTAATTTTATAGTTTTGCCCCAGGAGAGACCCCTTAATAGACCCAATCCAGTCCTATCATCCTTAGACTAGTCCTTTTAAAGAATTAAGGTTAAGAGAGTGGTTAAGAATGTTTAATGAGACAAATTGGATGGATGTAATGGAGAATGGTGGAGGAAACATCAGAGAAGGATCCTGGAGGAAAGCAGAGGCTACTTAATGCCACAACTAGAGCACTAAGCTCTGGAAACATTTGCGGTTTTGTTTCTCTTTCTCTTCCTTTGGAAGGGAATTTTATGTTTGATGGGATAGGCTTGAGTATTATACAGAAAAAAGGAAATGGCTGCTTCCTATAATCTCCTAACAAACCCCTGTGATTGTAATTTGGTTTCATAATTATATTAAATCAGGTTGTAATCCCTTAAAAACTCAGCACCCTTTACCTACTAATAGTGCAATCAGTCTAAATGCCATTTATAGTTAGTCTAGAGCAGAAAACAATATTTAAAACCAATTTTCAGTCTCAATTCATGAAAAAAAACCCATCACTCTATCTTATTTATAATAAATTCATTCGAGTAGATCCAGGCACAATATAAACAAGTGATGGAAAATCCCTAGGAGGCTTTGGCTCATACATTCTGAGCAGACATGCTCTGGAAAACACAGACATTCTCAGAAAACTGCAGTCTGCTGAAAATGCCAGGAGATTTCAGGAGAATGCACTCTTCATTAGGACTTGGCATCTTTCACTACTTTTGCATAGGGGATGGGTCAACATGTTTTAGCTGATCATCTGTATGTCTCTTTTTTCTGATCCTGTTTTGAGTAGACAAGATCTGAGGCCATAAGAGAAGTTACAATGAATGTGGCTCCTGCAAAGTGATCCAAATCATGACCCATGGATAGCTCATTCTTGGTGAGTTGAAAAGGGAGGTTAGGCAGTTTCTATGGAGGTTGGACAGTATGTGAAAAGCAGTTCAATGTGATAGAGTAGGGTACTGGAAAGTGCAGAGGCTTTGGAACTAAATGGACCTGTTTGAATTTGGCTCTAGTATTACAAGCTGTGTGACCTTAGGCTAACTACTTAACCATCCTGAGCTTTGCTTCCTTATGAGTTACATGGAGAAAAACATTTCTGTCTGAAAAGGTTGACAAGATATTTAGCTTAGATTATATTACTAAGGACCCGGGACAGTATTTCCTCTTACTTTCCTCCCTCCTTCCCTCCCACCTTCTCTCCCTTTCTTACTTCTGACCTTTCTCTATTTCTTTCATTCAACAAATATTTATTGAACACTGTACCAGATGCTGTCAGTGCTTTGTCCTATTCCCTTGGATCACTTTACAATTTTTTGTGCACAAGACTACTGGTGCCTTTTTACTCCCAGAAGCCAGCATCTGTGTCTATTTGTGAAAACATTATCTTCAAGCTGCCAGAACCCGCTTTGCTGAAGAAACAAAAGGGCCTGGGAATTTACATGCCCTTATAGGCCTCCAATAATTGACAGATGGGAAGAAATAAATGCTCTAGTCATCATGCCCCCTAATGGGCACAACTCTGAGGTGTGACTTAGGCTATCTCCAGAGCTCCTTTGTGGGACTGAGCCAAAGTTACCATCCTTGGGAATTAATGTCCTATCCTTACTTGGTCTCTTTCCCTTCCTAGTCTCAGTTCCCTAGTCCCCGACTGATTTCCTGGGAACACTTCCTAACCATTTTCACACGAATTCTTATCTCATGGTTTGCTTTTGGGAAACCCAGCCCAAGTCATGCACCTTCCATGTAGCCCACATGGTTCTAGGTGTTAGGAATGCAGCCATGAACAAGTCAGACATAGTCTTACTCTCATGTTTTATTAACTGGAAATACTATAGGGAGAACCCATGTTAAATAGGTTCCCACAATAAAGACTACGTTTTAGACATTCCGCACAATTCTATAGTTCTTCTGTGGGGGGAAAAATATAGGCTTCAGAATTAGAACTTCTAAATCTGTTTCCCGACTTGTTCATGTATTGCTGTACAACCTTGGGTATCTGCATATGACTTATTGAGCCTTACTTTTTCCATTTATAATGAGCTTACTAATGCCTGCCCTGCCAAACTCACAGGGTTGCTGAAGGGCTAACTAAAGTGGAATATTTAAAAGCCACTATGGCACATAACCCAAAACTTAATCATTACCTGGAGATATTACCTGAACAGTCGACAAGCAAAGTCTTTGAAAAATGAAGGTACATCGTGTCATTTCATAAAACATGTTACATATTTTATAAGGCACTGCTTTATAAATTAACTTTAATGTTTTTATCCTTGCTGAATTAAATGAGTATGATTTGATAGTGTCAGTACAACATCATAAGCTTGGTGTGGTTAAAATGAAGATCGGGCTGATGCATAAAATAGGCAATGCTACAGGCGACAGCAAAATGTAAATACACCTCTTAAAGTTCTGCTAAGTGTAAAGTGTTGACAAACAACAGAGCAACAAGGCAAGTCTTTTGAAGAAGCTCTGCCCCTGACATACCCCTTCGCCCTACCTTCCCAATGCTGGGGCATTAATAGCTTCCTCATGTAATTCCATCTCCTGTTGAAAGGTTGCTAATCCTCTCATTTCCTCTGATCCTGCAGAAATATTCCCTTTGATGTCCTCCATTTTGGTATTAGAGAACCAGGCTCAACGCTTTTGTGAGAATTCCTTTGCCTGTATATTATTGCTTCTGGAAGCTCTGAGGTACCCAATTCAGGTTTTCCAGAGTTACTTATGTACACAGATCATTTTGGTGGTAAAATCCAAAGTGGGTTAAGCTAAAAGAGGACATTCCCAGGAGGCATACAAGGTGTATTTAAAACTCTATGGGCAAGACGTGTATTTGCGCTTCACTAGGGACTGGAAAAAAGATCCTGGAAAGTCAGCATAAGTTAAGGCTGACCCCTCCTATCTGTACCCATTCCTCTCTTTGGGACCACATAGTCTTTTATATCTGCTAATCTGTTATTGGCTTCATATTTCTCTTACTCTGAAGGCCGATTCTTCTGTCATATTTATATGTGCCATGTCATTGCTGCCTCTAAATGGTGGCCTTCGGTCAAATTTACATTCGCTTACAAAATGCCTACAGTCAATTGTCCTGACCTTTCTATGTCCCAATAACAAATGGTGAAAGACATTTTTTCCTGCCAATTTAGACTCTGAATTGGTTTCCCTGAGTCAAGTGTCCACTTTTGTTTAAATCAGCTGGGGTCGATTGGTAAGAGCATAGCACTGACATAGCTTCAGAGTCTTACCTGTTAGGAGGACGAGGATAAAGAAGATCAGGGTGGGCACACGTTCTAAAACATATTTACTACAGTGATTCAGATGTGTTCCTGGGGCTGCTTGCTACGTTTGTATCACCCAGGTTTATTTAGCTCTTAGAAAAAAAATCCCCACAAACCAGGCAGCCAAAGACAAGTCTGACAGAACCATCTGGACACCATGAAATCTGACATCATTCTGGCTTGTTTTAAACCCAACCTTGTTTTGAAACCTGCAGTCTTCTGACAGTTTGTTCCCAAGCAAGAAGGACTATATTTATATAGGAAAGGGTACTATTTAGGCCTTTTACTAATATAGAATCTGTAATTATTCTGGCATATTTTTCAAAGTGATTAAAAAAATTATTCCATTAGCTTCTTGGAAAGGGTTATTTCCCCATGAACTCTGGTGGAGCATCCATTTCAGCGAAGAGTAAACAAGCCCACAATGCTGTCAAGTATTTCATCAGCACTGAAATTGGACTTCATTAAAGCTAAGATGGGACTTTAATTTTTACAATCAGAATCATGTTTTATGGCCAAAGTAAAATGAAATAAAATGGAGAAAAGAGGGAGCGAGAGAGGGAATCTGCTTTTGTGACTCCAACAGATTTTTCTAGTTTGTATTTCCTCATAAAGCCCTTTGGAGGGGGGCGGGGAGCACCGTTTTTGTCAAGTAAATGGCACTTGCTACAAGCCACAAGAAGTTATTGTTATCTACCAGAATACTTCCTCTCCAAAGGATGAATCCAATCTGAGAAGATACCCAAATTCTTCTGTCTTCACAGAAAGCTATAGATGTGAAACCCAGCAGATTTGGTCATTGTAAAAAGCTTGGACCTTTTCAGGTGGACAAGACCACTGAATCGGACACCCACACAGCTCAGTTTTGGAGCAGAGAAACTTCCTTACTCAAAACATATACCATGGCTTTAAAGTACAATCTCTCTCACATTAGGCAAAGCTCAAACATGGTAGAGGTGTTTCTTTGTGATTTCAAAAGAAACGTTAAACTCCTAGGCCTGGGGATTCTTGATCTTCTAACCAGGGGCAGACCTGTGGAGACCGGAGATGAACACAGGATTTTGTGACAACAGAGTCAGAACTGGGCTTTTCTGGCTATAGCTTGCATGGAAGTTGTCATACTTGTCAACAAACTGAGTAGTGGGCTGGATCTTTTCCATTTGCCATTACAGAACTACTTTCTACTCTTTTTCCAACCTGCTTTGTCCGAAGTAGGCTGACTTTTATGGATGGGCTCCCTTGCCCATTGGCTTCTAGTTGGTCTTGGCCAATATGAGGACCCAGTAAGAGCAGAGTGGGCAGGAAGAAAATGAGATCAGTGTTTTTATTCCCCCAGCTCCCTTCCTACTTAGTCATTGTGAATTGGTTTCCTCTGCCGAAGGCTACAACTCCTTTCGGGTGGCCTTTGCCATTGCCTTTTCAGGTTTAAGAGTGGTAATGGCTCCCTGCTGTGCTATCTTCAGCGTACTGGATTATCTATTGCTAGATTCACCTTAAATAGTCCTTTGTTAAACTCACCCTCAATTGAGTCTTTCTCTTTCCTGCCAGGATCCTGACTAATAAAAGTGGGGAGAGCCCTCACAATATCCCATGAGCTCCTCTTCCTAGATCTATTCCCAGCCCTCTAACTTGCTTCATGGTAGACCAAAAAAAAAAAAAAAAAGTCGACTAATTCTCAGGGATACTGGAAGGATGCTCTGCAAAACATATCCTCAATCTCCCACTTCTCTTGTAATTTATTTATTTATTAGAAGATGAAATCTTTCATTCTATTTAGAAATTTTTTTAAATTTAAAAGATGCCTGAAAAAAGCATAACATTCCATAGTTTAAGAATAATTAAGAGGATTAGAGCTAGATTCTAGACATTGAGAACACAAAGATTGTGTCTGATCTCAAGGAGTTTATAGTGTAGGCCAATAACTGACACTAAATTTTCTTGATAGTGTGTTTTTCTAGAGAAATAGGAAGGCTCTGGGATTTTGATGACTGAGAAGCTTAGGGAGAGAGAGAGAGAGTGGAAAGCTCCAAAGACAGATAAGCTAATTATCTCTCTCTCTCTGTTCCTCATGCTTTTCTTCTAGTATTTTTTGTATTCTTTTTAGAACTTGAAGGAACCTTTATCATAATTTTTCCTACATCCCTCCTTAGCAGAAACTAAGGAGGGTTCAGAAATTATATGGTTTACCCAAGTCATACATCCGTAGCTTTGACCCCTAGCTTTTTCGGAAAGCTTTGATGAAATTTCACAGCCCGACTATTGAGGGATTGGGCTGTGGCTGGAGTTGGAGTTACTTATGAAGGAAGGATCAAGAATGTTAGCTGATGAAGACGGAACTGAGTTAGAAAGAAGGCACACACGGGTAATTCTCTGGGTGAGTCACTATAAAGAGAGGCTTTTATGTGACTTATTTATGATTAATGATAAGGAGGAGGAAGACAAAGCACTCATGTTTATTGTCTCAAACAGTATTTACTATGTCTTTGGAATAGGAAATATTTTAACACAGGACTATAAGAATTTAGTTGGTACAGTTTCCCCAGATCAGTCTTACTGAGATTTAAGTGACAGAACTATTATTTCAGATTCTTGCCAGGTAGCCCAGCTCTTTGTCTGTATACAAATTGAATTTTGGTGTCTGGCTCTATTTGGCCACATTGATACAGGGCTCCTCAATTAAATATCTTTATAGCAGTCTCTCATCTTCAATTCTCCTTTCACTTGTCTATCTAACCTTAATATTCATATTATTGGAGAAGGCTTTGGAGATACAGGTGAGGAGCTGGCAGCCTTGAGATGGGACTCCCATTGAAAGCCAAAAGCATGCAAAAGGAACATTCCTGGAGTGACGCAACCCCACAGTGGGTGGACAGAAGTCTGGGAGACAGTCCAGATGGGATAATTTATTGGATTAAGGCTACAGTAATAAGGGAAGGATGAGACATGACTTCTAGATGGTATGTTTATTGCTTTTAATTTTGTTTAAAGAGGATGTCTAAGAGAGGCGAATTTTGGGAGAAGCCCCATATTATAATTAGTATTTTGTAGTGTTGAGATTACCATAATCTAGTTGATGGATTTATGCCACACACGTGTGTGCAAAAACACATGTATATATGTCATTGCTATATATAGTGTTTTGCCAGACAATTATAAGATACATAGTTTATATGAAATTGTTTATGTTATAGAACTTATAGGGGCATTGATAACTACTGTCTGAGCTTCTTCTTACTTTTTGGGAGGCTGCTCTTCTGATGACAAAGCACTAAAATCTCACTCTCTATAACCAAGCATGCCAGGAGATACACTGGGAAGGGTTGAGCATGGAGGATGATCTGGAGAAGGATCAGGACACCTGGGCATCGATTTGACTGGGATGGTTTTAGAGGGTACCCATCCTGCAACTTACGAAGAGTTTATGATCCTGTGTAATGAATCGTGTACCTATTAGCAGGCAGGACTTCCGGGATTTCCATGATTTACATAGAAAACTATTGCTACCCCAGCACTTGGCCCACTCCCACAGGGGCCCCATGTTGGGACACCGACCTACACGTCCTCTTCCAGCCCTCATCTCCCAAACTTGAGAGATTCTGCCCAAAGATCAACAACACACAACCATTTTGTGCATTCGTCATCAGGTGCTGTGACATCCTTAGAAATGCATGATTTCAACTATTTCAACTATTATGGCTGTCTCTTTAAATGGATTCTTAATTTCCATAGTCCTTGAATTGTGACAAGCTTTCAAAGGAAGAGATCCTCAAACCAATTGCTTGAGCACGCTGACATTTTAAAGGAGTGCTTAGTTGCAGCCATTAGTTCCCTAGCAGGGAACTGGCTGGCAGCCATCGCACTCAGCCCCACATTCACAGCAAATGTAGGTTGTCAAGGGGGCAGACTCAGGAAACATTGTTCTTTGTAGGGCCTAGGATTGTTCTGTGTTTTGTAAAGCCGAATAGAACCTGTGAAATGGATGATGAGTAGGTCTGCGATTCTTGTCTTAAAAAAGTCTTGAGAAACTGATAATAATAGAGGCATTTATTTCTCTGAGTCATTTCACAGTCATTGCCATAATTTTCTTCTCTGTCATTACCATTTCACGGCTGTTCTAAGTTCCCATCTTTGGTCAAGTGATTCCGTGGTTCCCTGCGACTTGCTGAAAACAAAAACATAACTCTGTAGGCAATGTCCCTTTCCTCTGACTGACTGGAGACATCCTTTTCATTGGGTTGGATTTTCTAATTTTTCTTTGTTCCCATTTGTCATTCAATCTCTGTGGACTCTGCCTTCTAAATTAATTCCTCTGCCCATGTGACTTTGTTTCTCATTGCTAACTCCTCTCCCTACACAACCTCATCTGTTTGAATTTCCTAGTGTCAGTCATTACTTAGGAAACACAGGAAATGGAAATGGCTTCTTATATCTATTTCATTCCCTTCTCCTGCAAGAATATTCTACCAATAGAATAGAGAGCCTTTCGAGAAGGGGCTATTTAAAGGCAGACAGTATTCACAGATATGTACAAAGTCTGTCCCCGATATTTAATCTCTGAAATTACTCTTTGCATTCAACTCTAGTTAGTGATCTGGAGATTTCCAAGTCCACTTAAAATGAGGCCAGCTCATTCTTGGGATATGGTGTTTTGAAATGCTCAGAGTTGCTATTCCTGTACAGTTGATTCAGTTTCTTCCATTGAAATCTCAGCAGGAGTTGAAGTTGCCTTCCCCAGCCTTCTTATGACTCATTGCAATGTTGAGAAAGTAATATTCCCAAAGGCTGGAGCCCTGAAAAATGCAAAGTCACACAGCAGCCATCTACCTGCACCTTAACCTTCCATATTATCAGATCTATTTTTTGTTGAAAAGTCACACTGCAGTGTGGAGCCTGACTGTTGTTCTCATCTTCTACAAAGGAGGAGGAGGACTGAGAAGGCTTGGGTTATAGTTTCTGTTGCTGCTGAGCAACTGGGGGAGCTTGAACATGTGACTTCTCTCTGTCTCTCAGTTTTCTCAACTGTAAAATGAAGTGGTTGGATGAGTGATAAAATTCTATACAGTTTGGAATCATTCTCCCTTCTAAATTTCTGTATGGAATTTATTTTCTTCAGTTATAAAACAGGTAGTATTTCTAAACTTGGTCCTGCCTTTATTGTTGTCTATTGTTTTTCATATTGTCTTAATTTTCATACTTTTTTGATGTGATATCTTTCCACTTAAACTTTTAAAACATTTTTATTTTTATCTAGGATTTATTAATATATTTCTTTTTGACTATGATAACATTCAAATTATTTTCAGTGTTGGTAAAAATTTTTCAGATTTCCTTCCATTAGTTTTATTAGGTTAATGAATTTTTATTGAAATGTAACATACATGTAGAAACGTACACAAATAATAAGCATTGGCATAGAGCTCAATGAACAGTCACCAAGAACCCCATGTAATCAGAATCCAGATCACGAAATAATTTAACAAACTTCTCAGAAGTTCCCTTTATCCCCCATTCAATTCACTCACCTCCTCCTCTATACTAGTAACCAATATGCAGATTTCTACCACTATATATTTGCTTTACCTGTATTTAAACTTCAAATACATGGAATCATACTATATGTACTGTTAGGGATTTGGCTTTTTTTCATTCAATTTTGAGATTCATGTATGTCATGCGGGGGATTATAATTTGTTTGTTCTCATTGCTGTACAGAAGTTTAACTTTTTAAATGATTTTCTTAAACTAGCATAGGAATTTGAGCCCTGTGTTCTTATACCATATAAATGATGCTGATGTATCTCTATGGAGAAAGAGTATATATGCTAGAAATTATAACATTGGAGTGATATAAGATTTCCTAATTTTTTTCCCCCATCTGAGGCCATGGCAACCACTGGAAATGCTGGAGAGCCTGGTGCTAAAAAGGGGCTTCCAGACTGTTTTCTGGATATTTCAGAGGATCTCACAGTTTCTTCATAAATTAAGGAAAAGTAGATTCCCACAAACCTTACTCCATTTCACCGAAACAAATACCTATGACATATAAGCTCCACTACATATTATGTTGTCAATGTTGTTTTGAAAATATATATGGAAGCACATAATCAACAGACAATGATCAATAGATCAAATAGCTCCTGGGGTTGCAGGGTGGGGACAGGAATATAATGAGAAGGAAGCAACAGTGTTGCAGTTGGCTCCTCTGGAAGGTAAAAGCCCAAAAGGCAAAGAGCAAACTCAGCCTCAATGCACGTACTCAGGGCATCCTGAATTCAAGTTTGAACTTGTCTAGCAGTGGCCAGGCCTTTGGAAACATAGTTGGTTGATACTTCTAGGGAGAGATTTCAATACCATAAATACTTCCTATTTGTCAAGATTATGTATTCTAGTGAAAGATTAGATGCCATTCTGAGATGGGCATTAAAAATATTCATTTTGGGAATTATTCATGTGAAAAATTTGAAAGTCCCAAGTAGGACTATAATTTCCAACTATTTCTCCTACATGCCTATTTTTTTCTATACCTGTTGTTAAACAAATGTGTTAACTTCCATGGCTGAAAGTCTTTTTTGAAGAAAAGTTTTATTGAGCCAAAAATGCTAAATAAAAAGAACGCCAGTCTTAGTGCATAAAGTCCAAACCACCAGCAGCATGGCTAGGTAGAAAAGACATACATGGCCATCATTCGGGAGTTTGCAAGCATTTTTATGATTCAAGTTGTGGTAGGGTGGGGGTGAAGAAAGATATAAGCCACCTGAAAGAATTTACATTAGCTATAGACAAAGGTGTGGGAGAAGATGGAATGGGGCCAGCTCTGGGATAGGTGCAGAGTCTGCAAAGAGAAATGTCTGCTCCACTGGATTGGCTGTGGGCAGCAATCCCCAAAGTCCATGTGTAAACAAGAAGTGGAGCCTCCTAGGGTTCAATGGTGCCTGGTTAGGATAATCTTGGAAATAGCGACCTGGAAATTCATCTGAATTTCCAATAGTCATAGAAGGAATGTGAGCAGTCTTTTGTTCGCTGGCCCATAGCCACTAACAGGCTAACAGTTCTCTCTTTTTTCACTCTCTGGCAACTATAATTTAATTTAGAACATCTCAGAAATTATTTTTATTTTTGACAAAGAGATGCCCTAGAATTTTTTAGTGCTTTTTCACCTTTCTGCTGAGGGACAATTAGTTGTTACTTTCATCCTTTTGTATTTTAAACAATCTCCAAAGTGAATCAAAAAGGCAGATACACTCCCTTTAGGTAAAAGAGCCTGGATATTTTTTCCCTCTTTCTTGATTATGGACAAAAAAGCCTTCCTTTTACTCATTTCCTTCTACCCATCAGGATGGAAGTAGCCTACTTATCCAATGTGGAATAAGAGGATAACCCAGAATCCTTTTAAAATGTCATATGCTTAAAAGAAATGTCAGCAGTTCCATGTCCTTCAGGGTTCATCTGTCTAGCATTTGAGGGGGTCATTTAATGAATCTATTGCGACTAATGTGAGTTGGGGCCATCTGTGTCATAGATAAGTGAATGCTGCAGGCTTAGAAGGGGTTTCAACAAGCTGATTTAAAATTTTTCTTTTTAACAAGTGAACACTGAAAACATGACTGTGGCTTTGGTGTTCTACAATGGGACATTACCTGGGAACTGTGACGAAAGATTTAAGGAAAATGATTGATTTATTTCATAAGTAAAAACATGGGACAGAGCAAGGGATACTAGGATTTTGAAAGTTAGTATTTGGCTCACTTTAAGGACTAGACTGCAATCAAATCCTATGCCTTTGATTATTATAGTCATCTATCTACACCCCTCCCCCGTTTCCTATTTCAACATTCATTTATTCTTTCATTTTATTTACAATTTTTGAGATTTATTTTTAGGTAATAGGCATTATTTTCTACCACTATTATTACTACTCCTACTATTGCTAACAAATGTATATTGAATACTTAGCATTTGTCAAGTACTGTTTTAAGCGCTTTACAAATATTATTCTATACAGTCTTCACAGTAACCTTATGAGATGGGTATTATTATTATGACCAATTTAGAAATGAGGAAACTGAGGGTTGGAGATGTTAAGTAACTTGCCCAATATCACCCAGCTAGTAAGAGATAGAGACAATATTTGAACCCAGGCAATCTTATAACAGAAATAACAGTATTAACTACTAAACTATCTTATATCATGAATATGATTTTTGAGGATTATTTTCAAATGAATCCATATTTAAACTAATTTTATTTTGTATTTTCACTTTTAATTGTCAGCCTCAAATACACCCTCAAATATACTTTTATGGATTCTACTTATTTATTCATTGCCTTATGTGTCACTGAAAAACCGTATCCCAGTTATCCCCCCACCCAAACCAAGAATCTTAGAAGTATCATTATGTGTAAAGCATTTTACTAGCCCCAAGTGATATTAAAAAAAATGGATTTGTCCTTTGTCGACTAGGCATAATACATACAATAAATAATTTAGAAGTCAGTGTGTTAAGCTCAAGAAGAAGTACACATAAAAAGTAAAGGAAATTTAGAAAGAAGTAGCATTTAGGTTGAAAATTAAGAGTGGCTACGAATTTGACATGAAAAGAAATGAAGTTTGCTCTATTATATATGAAGGCACAGTTATCTACAGAGAATGAAAAGGCATATTCATAGTACTGCAATAAAATAATCTGATTGAAATATCAGGTATGTCAGTGGTGTGCTTGACCTGGATTGGATTTCTACAGGCCAGGTGTAGAACCAATTGGTAAATATTCTTGTGAGCCAGTTTTAAATCTTTGGTAGCCTGTAATTGGTCATGGCAGGATTATTAACACCATGAAATTTGGCAAATACTACAAATCACAGATTTGTTTCTTAAGCTCTTGATAGGTGGTTTTTCACATCACTGATTGTATTTAAGAGAGAAGAGATTGAAGAGGTTGGAAAGGTTGTTGAGAGCAGTGTTTAAATGGCCCTGAATTCCAGCCCAAAGTATGCAAGCATTAGTCATGTAAGTAAGAGTGGTTATGGGAGGTCATTTAGCAAGACATCAAAGTAACTATTGAGAATAGTAATACTTAGATGTGAATTCATTGACTCTTAGGATCTCAGGTATGAAAGAGACTTTAATGTTCCAAATGATCTCATCTGATGTTAGAATTGTGACTCTGCTTTCATTTTCCCTGAATTATTTCAAAATTAAGTTTGAGCAGTATTTTTAAACTAATTTTAAGCAATGAGGTACAACTGTCTTGCAAATGGTGGTATCATCTGAGTGCAGATGATTCTAAATTTAAAGATTGAAAGAAGAATGGAATTTGCTGTTGTAGAGCTCTTCTGAAAAAATACAAGAAAACTTCAACTATCAAGATAGATAATTGGATTTATCTATCTTGATATCTATCTTATTCACATTTAAAAATAATTTCTTTTGTCGTGCAGAAACATTTTGGTTTGATGTAGTCCCATTCATTTATTTTTTATTTTACTTCCCTTATCTTTGTGGTCAAGTTCACTAAAATCCCTCTGAGACCAAGGTCCATAAGTTTAGTTTTCTTCTATGTTTTCTTCTATGTACGTTATTGTCTTTGGTCTTATATTCAAGTCTTCGATCCATTTTGAGTTCGTTTTTTCGTGTATGGTGACAGATAGCAGTTTACTTTTATTATTCTTTTGCATGTGGCTTTCCAATTCTCCCAGCACCATTTATTGAAGAGGCTTTCCTTTCTCTACTGTACGTTTTTGGCTCCTGTGTCAAAAATTAGTTCCCCTAAGTATTTCTCTCTAGAAGGTAATATATGCCTGCATATGTCAGGCACTAGATTAGTTACAAATAAGGTGATAGATACTCTAGGTTTAGCTTGAGAAGCTAAACCAATCTGTTCTATAAGATTTCTAAAATTTCTTCTATTTAGATCTTGAGGCTTGAGAAGATGTAGTCATCTTAAAGAATACATTAGAGTTTTTGTTTAAGCCTCTGATTGAATGTCCAAGGTTTGAGAGTTGTTAAAACACCATGTTGGTAAAGCTAATGATAGGAACTAAAATTCTGATATTTTTTTCTAAGTATCACCACAAGCTTTGGTCTCATTCTTGGGAAGCTGCCTTGCAAGTGTTTCATTGCCAGGGAAGAGAGACTAAGATAAGGCAGAAAGGGAAAAAAAGTATGTAGTCAACTTGTGTATTATGACCTAACTAGGATGGATCAAGGGTCTTATTTTTTTTGTATATAAAGGACAGTTAACATAGAATACAGAAGTGATCGTCAAAAAAGCCAGTGTAGTAGCTTGATCCCAGGAGAGCAAACTGACAAAGAAAATACTTCAGTCGTCCAAATAAGTTTTGGTCCATAGGCAACCTACTGAATAGAAGATATTCACCAATGGTACATCTGATAAGGGGTTAATGTGTCTAAACTCTATAAAGAACTCATACAACTTAACACCAAAAACAAACAAACAAACCAACCAAAGAATCCAATTAAAAAATGGGCAGAGGACCTGAATAGACATTTCTCCAAAGAGGACATACAGATGGCCAAGGACATATGAAGAGATGCTCAACATCACTAATCCTCAGAGAAATGCAGATTAAAACCACAATGAGGTATTACCTCAGACCTGTCAGAATGGCTATTATTAATAAATCAACAAACAACAAGTGTTGACGAGAATGCAGAGAAAAGGGAACCCTTGTGTGCTGTCGGTGGAATTGCAAAATGGTGCTGCCACTATAGAAAACAGTTTGGAGGTTCCTAAAAAAGTTAAAACTAGAACTACCATATAACTCAGCAATTCCATTTCTGGGTATTTATCTGAAGAAATCCAAAACACTAATTCAAAAAGATATATGCACCCCTATGTGCATTGCAGCACTATTTACAATAGCCAGGATATGGAAGCAACTTAAGTGTCCATCAATAGGTGACTGGATAAAGAAGATGTGGTACATATATACAATGGAACATTACTCACCCAGCCATAAGAAAGAATGAAATCTTACCATTTGCAACAACATGAATGGACCGAGAGGGTCTTATACTGAGTGAAATAAGTCAGAAAAAAGACAAATGCCATATGATATCACTTATATATGGAATCTAAAGAACAAAATAAATGGACAAACAAAAACAGACTCATAGATACAGAGAACAAACTGATGGTTGATGAGAGGGGAGTTAGGGAGCTGACTGAAAAAGGCGAAGGGATTAAGAAGTACAAATTGTCAGTTACAAAATACACAGGGATATAAAGTACAGCATAGAGAATATTTTCAATAATATTGTAATAACTACGTATAGTGCCAGGTGGGTACTAGACTTATCAAGGGGATCACTTCATAAATTATATAAATATCTGACCACTATGTGGTACATATGAAACTAATATAATATTGATTTTCAACTGTAATTGAAAAATAAAAATTAAAAAAAAAAAGATTTTGGTCCATAGGGAAGGCTGACAGGTGTAAAGGAAGAAACCCAGTAAGAACTACAGAATTTTAGACCTAGAACAGTCTCATTTTTCAAATGAGAGAACTAAGAAAAGTTAAATGGTCTACAAGAAGCTGATGCCAATGGTGGCACTTTTCCAATTTTAGGTGATGGCTTTTCTCTAGAATGTTAGAATTGGTTTCCTCTGTCATGCCCACTCATGGTTTGCATCAGTGCAATCCTGATTATCTCCATTTTGGTATCTTCAGACTAACTTTTTAAAAATCCAAGGCAACTAGAGTTTGTTTAATCATTTCCAAGTATTTATTGAAGGCCTTCTTTATTCTAGGGTCCTGTGCTAGCCACAGGTGATATTAATGGAAAGACATGGTAATGCCAATAGTGCAGTTATGACCGATCATCATAGACAGACCATTTTTTCACTGAGAGCTTAGTCAATTTATGTAAACTCAATAGAAACCAGATTTGGGGATGACAAAGTGATCCAATCATCTGTAATGTACTATTTCTCCAATTCGAATCATCCAAAGAGAAAAAACATTATATTGCTCAGTGATGGAGAAAGTCCCTTGATTCCTTTTTTAATTCCTTACTCAGGTTTCCTAAGGGGCTAAAGATGATATTCAGTTTTCAATTTTATGAATTTATGTCCTTGAGGTTTCAATGCAAAATGAATTAATTTTCTGTAGAGACTTGGTTGGCTTAAGTTTATATTCCAAATAGATTTGTTTAAGAATCTCAAAACATAACAAAACTGTTCTATTCATGGCCATGCCACCTGACTCCCCCATTCATGCTTGTCTGGGCTAAAAGTAGAGCAAAACAATACCAAACACATTTTCTACCCCTAAGTAAGCATATTGATGATGCCCACTGTTGAGTCTGAATATCTAAAGTGAAACCATAATTTGCATAGTTACCCAGCTACCATCATACTGAAAGACTCCTAGTAAGAACCACCTAGCTTAGCCCAATCAAACTCTGTAACTATGAGATGATGATGATGATGATGATGATGATGATAAAAATGACTGTTGTTTATGAAACTAAATTTGTGGTGATTCATTATACAGCCATAAAAAAGTCTGAACACTTCCTTACCTTTTTGTTCCTCCACCTAAATTAAAAGCTTTTTCTGCATGAAGAGAGAAGGAGCTGAATCATTAACAAGTATAGAAAATCATAAAGTGAGGTACTGATATGGGCCTTTACTATTCATTTCTTTGGTAGAGCTGAAGGGAAAAAGAGCAAGTGCCTGTGGCTCACTTTTCATCTAGAAAAGGAATTGGCAAACTTTTACTTAAAGGGCAAGATAGTACATATTTTAGGCTTCTCGGGCTAAGAAACAAAATCAAAGCTATGATGTAAAAACTTATATAACCATTTAAAATATAACCATTTATTTTTATTGGCTAAATATCTGTACTACACTTTATATTTTGTAGGATATTACTTCCAAATATCCTGCTGCAGGCAGGTTGCTCTGCAATGCAGACTGTTTCTCTAAGTTCTGAAATGTGCATGTATTTGATTCTGTAGACAAGGATTGTGTGGGCTGTGATTTTAGCCATTCTGTGTGAGGCCTGCTTCCCTTTGCAGTTATCTTCTTTGACTTGAAAGTTGCCAGATACCTTGACTCAAACTGAACAGGAAAATGCTAAATTAAATTTGAAACAGAAAAGGGAGATTTTTTCCAATGCTTTCCCAAATTTTTGTACATGATGTCATTGCAAGTGTAGCAGAAGAAAACTAGGTTTCGAGTCATGAGATTTGAATATGAGGCACTTACTAGTTACAGTACCATGGGCATGACGGTTAACATCTCTGAGCCTCAGTTTCTGTAAACTGATGTGAATAATATCTGCCTGCTTGCTTAATATGAGTGGTCAAAGTTTAAATGACATAAAAGAATATAAAGATGACTTGCAGCTTTAAAGTGCATGACATCTGCTAACAGCTATTGATGTGCTTATTACAAAGCATTTGGTCTTCTCATCTGGCTTCCTCTTCCTTCCTTTCTCCTTCTCTCCTGTGTTTTGAAATCTTCACTATTCTTTGTTCTTCATGGATCTGTTCAGCTATTTGCTTAACTGATAAATTAATTTTATGGCTGCTCATTCAATGTTCTATTTGATCTGATGTCTCCCAGTAGTGATTTTCTGGAAATAGGATGCAAAAAATGATGCTCTCCCGTGGTGAAGATTGTGGGTATGTGGCACATGATTGTGGAAAGTATCTTGTATTAGAAGGATCTTTTGGAGCTTATGTTATTAATTCATTATGTTATTAACTCATTAATTCTCACGTAATTAGGAGCAACTATTCTTTGAGAGGCACTATGTTTGGTGCTATAGATATAGTAGTGAATGAGACAAGGTCCCTCTTGTATAGATCTTACAATGTTTATGGGAAAATGTATTAGTTTTTTATTGCTGCTGTAACAAATTACCACAAACTTAGGGGCTTAAACCAAAACAATTATCTTTCACTTATGGAGGTCAGAAGTCTAAAATGGGTTCACAGGGCACTGTTCCTTCTGGAGGCTCCAGAATCCATTTCCTTGCCCTATGTAGAGGCTGCCTATATGCCATGGCTCATGTCCCCTATCCTCTAGCTTCAAAGCCAGGAATGTGTTCATCTTCAAATCTCTTTTTCTCTGTCTCTCTGATTCCATTATCATATCACCTTCTGTCTGACACTTCTGTATCCTTCTTATAGGGATCCTTGTGATTATACTGGGCCCACCTAGATAATCCAGGATAATCTCCCCAACTCAAGATCCTTAACCCAATCACATCTGCCAAATTCTTTTATTTATATAAAGTGACATGTACAAGTTCTTGGAATTAGTATGTATACATCTCTAGGGGGTCATTATTCAGTCTACTACAGGGAGAGAAAGTAAGCAAGTATACAAATATATGATTTTAGAGTATAATTTGTGCTATGAAGGCAATAAATGGGGTAATAAGATAGAGCTGCACTGTGTAGTATGGTAGCCACAAACCACATGTGACTACCATGTTCTTTAAATGGGGTTAGTGTGATTGATGAGCTGTACTTTAAATTTTATTTCATTCTAAACAAATCTAAATTAAGGTAGCCACCAATGGCTAGTGGCTACCATATTGTACAGCATAGCTCTAGGCTTTTTAGAGGACACAGAAGAATATTTTCTCCCTCTTTTTAACTTAGCTGAATTGTATGAAGATCTATGAAAGCAGTCAATCCCCACTGACCTTAAAAGATGGAATGAGGTTGGTCAGGTGAGCAAATAGATATATTTTCCTGAATGAGCAAATGAGAAACACTCCCTATTACTATAGAAATCCTCTAGTTTCAACCAGAAAAAAATACCTTCCATTTGGGGGGTAAGGTAAGGCACTGTTCATAATATAGTCAGCCTTCCATTTCCATCTGCAGATGTGAAACCCACAGATACAGAGGGCCAACTAAGGGACTTGATTGTCAGTGGATTTTGGTATCTGCAGGGGTTCCTGGAACCAATATCAAGGGACAACTGTAGTTCATTTCCTTCCTTATGTATCCACATACTTGCCCTGACTTCATGGTGAGCTGAGTATATTTCTTGATCTCTTGACTTTGGGCTTAGTCATGTGACTTGTTTTGGGCAATAAAGTGTTAACAGCTGTGACATAAGCACAGACTTTAAACTTCCTTGTATGGTTGGTTTTAGCCTCTTGCTTTCTTGTGATTGCCATGAGAACAGTCTATTCTGAGTAGCCACTGTCCCAAGGAAAATGTGGGGACATGTGGGAATTGGCCTGAATCCAATCTAGAGACTATCACCTTGAGCCTGGAGTCCATTCTAGCCCAGCTGAGGTATAGCTAATCTGCAGGTCTATTTTAAGACACAGAATTTTAGGTCAATTTGTTACTCACCATTATTGTAGCATAGCCGACTAATACAAGGGGAAATATAAGAAGGATTTCCCTTTTATTGGAGGACTTTGTACATTACTGAGAGAGGCTGAATTAGCCTCCATAATTCTTCTGAGCTCCCTCTGGATATTATATTTAATGTGGAGGAGACCAGAGAGGGATTATTTGCTTTCAAGGCAGTTTCTTTTAGTAGTTTGAAGAACAAGAATATCTTCAAAGTCTAAAGATTTGTGTAATAGAAATTTTACAGCTCAGTAAACAAGGCAGCTAAGTGGAACCCTTCACTTTAAGGTCTATTTTTGGCTTCAGTGACACAACTTTTTTCTTCCTGATCTCACCATCTCTCAAACTTTATTACTAGGAAAGCAAGGAAAATATCCCTAGCTAGCCTTCTTTCCAAAGTAAGTGTGATGAAAAACAAAGATGGCAAAGACTTTTAAAAGCCTACAGTACATTAACTATATGGCTCTTCTTTCAGTAACTATAGTTGCTAAAAGTAAACCTGGCAATGCCTCTCAAATGGACATTGGACATTATCTTAGTGACTGAAGGCAAGCTTAGCCACCTCTCCTGTTGTTTCTTTGCATAGCCAAAGTTGAATGAATCTTTCTCCCTGTGATCTTTGTTGCCTCCTGAGCATTAATGATGCTAGAATAGTATTGTACTCTCCCCCTAGGTGCATTGATTTTCCTGCTTGAATTGATGTAGCCCCACAAAGAGAACACCTCACTGTTATTATCCTTTTGGATGCTCTGTTTGCTGGCTCGGCCACTCCACTCAGCTTCATCAAAAGTAGGCTGCATCTATGGAAGAAAACACGACTTTTCAGATGTGGGAAACTTCCTGAGCTTGAAGCATGAGGATACGCATCTACTTAAAGACTAAAGGAATCAGGTTTCAAAAATTTAATGTAGCAATTGATGAAATTATCAATGGACCAGCAAGATTTTGAACTGTACTTGCTTTTGTATGTACAGGAAAAATCACTTTGTATATGTTTGAATCTAAAAACAGAGGCCAAAAATAATGATTATTGCCTATGTTTTCTCTATTTTGGATATGGCTATTTATTCTCTGAGGAAGCCATTAGATTGGGACAATTACCAATATCCACACAGGGAAGTCTGGCTCATTCCTCTGTGGTTTTGTTGCAGTTGTCAACTCAATTATATCATCCCTATTTGTGATATATATCCAGAAACTTCTCCCCAGGCCAGAGGTCAGCCAGGTTATCATAGTTCTTTGGGTCAAGGACTAATGGAGCAATTCTTTTCCCTGAAACTTCAGCAAAGCTGAAACCAAAGAGGATGCAGAGCTGAATTGAATAGGAAGTTGACTCTAGCAAGCCAGAGAGGTCAAATAAAAGCAGATGGTTAAAGCCAAAAGGCCAGGAGAAGATATTGGCAGGGATTTGATGCCAGGGAAGAGAAATCCACTTCAAGAAAGCAGGGCATTATCCCCGGCAATTCTTAGAACAGGCTCTGTTGTGAGGAGCTGGCACCTATGTACCTGTAGGAGTGTATTAGCAAAGGATCCAGCTATAAATGACAGAGATGGGACCTATCCTCCAAGTCCTTCTCTCTCACAAGGCTGTGAGCTCCATGAGGCAACTCTTACTTAATTCCTCCTCATTCTTCTAGTGTTTAGCACATATGAACTAAATAAATTTTGCAACATGGAAAAATAATTATCCAGATTAAGCAGATACACAATATTTTTGTTAATGTAACTAGTCAAGTAAATCAAATTATACAATGAGACTGTTGGGTTCGATGAATAAACTTTCATTTGTATAATTAGTTGCAATTCGTATAATGGAAGAACAGAAAAGACAATTAAAAATTGAAATTCACAATTTTCGAAGAAAAGATGGTCATAGCCAGGGTTTTCTGCTAGTAAACTAAGTACATGTTTTCAAAAAGGCTACAATGATTCTCTGGAGCTAGTCAAAATTGTGGCTCCTACTGCTGTGAAAAGATGAACTTAAAACATACCCTTTAGGTTCTTTTTAGAGAGAAGCACTTTGAAAAGAGAACACACCATATAAGTGCCAAGTCTTAGTATTATCATCGCTGCCATGAATACCTCCAAGCCACAGAAAACATGTTCATAAAAGAAGTCTGCTTTGGAGATGGGCTGGTGAGGAAAGTTCACTTGAGCTATTCCATGCACAAGCTGCCTGTATTTAGTGCCATCTCCCTGAAATCCCAAATTACTACTGTCACCACTGTGTGCAGTAAAACTTTCAGGTAGATAAAGAGCACAGTGGGGAGGAAATGTTAAATGCTTATACAGTGCTTTAATAATCCTAGAGCATTATTTCCTTTCACAGTAAATCATAGTGTGAAAATAACAATATACATTCTTGTTACTGACCACTGTCACCAGTCACATGGAGCACTGGCTCTTTTTATCTTTCCCTAAAATTATGGAAAGCCTGAAAGAAATACATGAATGTCAGCTCTATTTGGCCTCCAGCATTTCCAGAACTGCTAAAGTTCTCATGCCCATATTCGTCTATACATTCCTAATATGTTTACATACACACATGCACACACACACACACACACACACACACACACACAGTCTCTCTCTCTCTCTCTCTCTCTCGCAGAGGTTGGCAAACTATGGCCTGTGATCCAAATATAGTCCAAAATGACCAAATGTATACTGCATGTTTTTGCATGTCCATAAGCTAAGAGTGATTTTTACATTTTTAAATGGTTGGAAAAAAGTCCAAAGAATATTTCATGACAAGTGAAAATTATATAAAATTTAGATGTTGATGTCCATTAATAAAATGTTATTGGAACACAGTCATGTTCATGAGTTTATGTATCATCTATGAATTCTTCCACATTACAACAGAGGTGAGTAGCTGTGACAGAGACCCTATGCCCCACAAAGCTAAAAATATTTCCTTTCTGGCTCTTTACAGAAAAAATTTGCTCAAAGCATACTTATTGCTCCTTTTTAAAAATTACTTTTTAATTAAAGTATGATGTAATATAATATTTCACTATAATGTAAATAATGTCATATTTTAATAAAGGGTAAAGCATACATATTCTATGAAATTTTATATGTGTATTCAACTGTGTGACCATCATTCAGATAAAAACAAAAAAGATTTCCTGTACCCAAAAGGCTCCCATCCAGTCAACAATTCCTCCCAAAGTTATCCATTTTTCTAAAGGCTATCACCATGCATTTATTCTGCCTATTTTTGAAATTTATATAGAGTAATATAGTATATATATTTTTAATCTGTTTTATTTTATTCAACACCATGTCTGTGAAATTTGCTCATGTTGTTGCACATGGTAGTAGTTTGTTATGTTGTATGAATATACTATAATTAATTTATATATTCTACTGTGGATAATGGATAATTTTTAGGTTTTGACTATTATGAATATAGCTTCTATGAACATTCTTGTACATGTATTTTGGTGACTATACATTCAATTTTCTTGAGTTTATGAATAGAACTGGGAGAACAATACTTTTTTAAAATAATAGAACTACAGTTCGATATGAGCAAGGTACATTGGGTAGAACCTTTTAAAATATGAAGCAAAAATAGTTTTATTTTTGGAGATGCATACTGAAGCATTTAGGGAGTAAATTCTGGGATGTTATTTAAAAAGCTACAGGAAGAGAGATGATAAAGTATAATATATTTTTTTTTTAATGACAAATTATGGTAATTGAAACTATTTCATAGGCCCATTCGGGTTCATTTGTTCTCTCTATTCTTTGGTGCATTTGGAAACTTTTCCAATAAAAATTAGAAAACAGTTAAAAAGGTTGAAGAAAATAATGAAGCAGGTCTGCATTGAGGAAAGTTTCAACTTCTATAATTGTGATTGGACCTGCAGTTTCTAGTATGTGAAGGAAAGGAAAAACTTGTCTCATTTACTATGAAAATAATTACAGATATCTAGTATAAGCTGTGGGGACAAAGACAGAACTAAATGTATGAAATTCCACATCTGGAAATTGCTAGGGATACATTCTTAGGCAATATCTTTACCTGTGTCTGTAAAATGGAAATTCTTAAACCCAAAGTTACTATGAGACTGATATGAGACAAAACATGCATGAGCCTTTTGTTTAGCACTCAGTACATAGGAGGCACTCAATAAATGTTGTTTAAGCCCATGTCTATCTTGCACAGACTGAGAGGGAGTTCTACTTCTGACAATGTAACAAGTTTCTCACTGAGAACAACTAAAAAATCTAAACAAAATATTAAAAAGTTCTATTTAAAGGCATAGGAGAGCTATCAAGTACAAGGATTAGATTAGTGGCACTAAGATCCTATACTGTCAAAAAAAAACAGAGAAGTGAGCCTGGCATTGTTACTGCTTTTTACTTCAAGGTGTTTTAACAATTCCCAAAGTAGTGACTGAGAGGCTAATAAGTGGGACAGAGCTTTCAATAAACTCAGACGCATCCTGGGATGAAAATTCAAGTTCAAGACCAGCAAGGGAGGGGGTCCTAAATAACTTTAGGATTTCTGTTAGAACTATAAAGTCATCTAAATGTATAAGCAAATATTAACAGCTAAAAGAAGAAATAGACAGCATCACAATAATAGTAGGAGACTTCAACCCACTTACATCAATGGATAGATCATTCAGACAGAAAACCCATAAAGAAACATCAGCCTTAAATGACGCATTAAGCCAAATGAACTTAACAAATTTATAAAGAACATTCTATCCAAAAGCAACAGAATACAGTATTCTCAAGTGTACATGGAACATTTTCTAGGATAGATCATATATTAGGACACAAAACAAGTCAATAAATTTAAGACTCAAATCATATCAAGCATCTTTTCCAACCACAATGGTATGAAACTAGAAATCATTATAAAATGAAAACTGAAATTCACAAATATGTGAAGATTAAACAACATGCTATTGAACCAATGGGTAAATGAAGAAATTAAAAGAGAAATAAAGAAATTAAAAGAGAAATTAAAAGAGGAAAAAAAATGAAAATGGAAATACAACATACCAAAAGTTATGGGATGCATCAAAAGCAATTCCCAGACAAAACTTCATAGTGATAAATGCCTATGTCAAGAAACAAGAAAAATATCAAATAAACTTTATACCTTCAAGGAACTAGAAAAAGAACAAACAAAACTCAAAGTTGGTAGAAAGAACATAACAAAGATAAGAGCAGACATACATGGAGACTAAAAAGAAAATAGAAAAGAGCAATGAAACCAAGAACTGGTTCTTTGAAAAGATAAACAAAATTGACAAACCTTTAGCTAGATTTACCAAGAAAAAGAGAGAGAAGTTAAATGATTAAAATCAGAAATGAAAGAGGAGACATTACAACTGATACCACAGAAATGCAGAGATCATTAGAGACTTTTACAAAAGATTATATGCAACCTATAATAAATGGATAAAATACTAGAAATATACAACCTTCCATGACTGAATCATGAAGAAATAGAAAATCTGAATGGATCAATTACTAATAAGGAGATTAAATCAGTAATTAAAAAACCTCCCAACAAACAAAAGTCCAGGACCAGACAGCTTCACTGGTGAATTCTAGCAAACATTCAAAGAATTAATACCTATCTTCAAAGTCTTCCAAAAAAAAAAAACCAAAAAACCAGAAGAGTGAGGATGCTTCTAAACTCTTTACAAGGCCATCATTATCCTGACACCACAGACAAGGATGACACAAGAAAAGAAAATTGCAGGCCAATGTCCCTGTTAAACTCAGAGGCAAAAATCCTAAACAAAATATTTGCAAGCCAAATTCAACAATACATTAAAAAGATCATATATAATGATCAAGTGATATTTATTTCAGGGATGCAAGGATGGATCAACATTTGTAAATCAATCAACGTGATACACCACATTTAACAAAATCAAGGACAAAAATCATAGGATCATCTAAATAGATGCAGAAAACACATTTGACAAGATTTAACATCCATTTACGATAAAAAGTCACAACAAACTGGGTATCTCAATAAAGGCCATCTATGACAAGTCTACAGGTAACATCATACTCAATAGAGAAAAGCTGAAAACTTTTTCTCTGAGATCAGGAACAAGATAAAGAAGCCCACTCTTGCCACTTTTATTCAACAGTCCCAGGCAGAGAAATTAGGCAAGAAAAGGAAATAAAATGCATCCAAATTGGAAAGGAAGAAGTAAAACTGTTGCTAGTTGCAGACAACATGATATGATATGTAAAAAACTCTAAAGACTATACCAAAAAACTTTTAGAACTAATAAATGAATTCAGTAAAGTTTCAGGATGCAAAACCATTACACAAGAATCTGTTGCATTTCTATACACTAATAACAAATTATCAGAAAGAGAAATCAAGAAAACAATATATTTTAAATTACATCAAAAAGAATAAAATACCTAGGAATTATTGTAACAAAGGAGGTAAATAATCTGTACACAGAAAACCATAAGATGCTGATGGAAAAAAACTGAAGAAAACACAAAAGGATGGAAAAATATTCTGTGCTCATGTATTGGAAGAATTAATATTGTTAGAATGTCCATACTACCCAAAGCAATCTACAGATTCAATGCAATTCCTATCAAGATTCAATGGAATTTCTTTTTTTCACAGAAATAGAACAAACAATCCTAAAATTTGTATGGAACTGGAAAAGACTCCAAACAGCCAAAACAATCTTGAGCAAAAGGAACAAAGCTGGAGGTATCATGCTCCCTGATTTCATAACAAACATAATTTTGTAGTTACTACAAAACTACAAAGTAATCAAAACAGTATGGTATTGGCACTAAAACAGACACATAGATCAATGAAACAGAATCAAG
>NW_011889120.1:859485-862973 GCF_000151845.1 Pteropus vampyrus
ATGGGTACTAGATTTATTGGGGTGATCACTTTGTAAATTATATAAATATCTAATCACTATGTGTACACCTGGAACTAATATAATATTGTATGCCAACTATAATTGAAAAATATAAAATATTAAAAGAGAAATTGTATTACAGTAGTGTAAAATATGAGGTAAAATCCAGTAAAGAACATAGAGGAACCTTAAATACATATTGATAAGTGAAAGAAGCCAGTCTGGAAAAGCTACATATTGTTTGATTCCAACTAATGTGACATTCTGGAAAAGGCAAAACTATATACACAGTGAAAAGATCAATGTTTGTCAGGAGTTTGGGGGTGGGGGAAGAGATGAAAAGGTGGAATACAAGGTGACTGTAGGGCACCGAAACTATTCCATATGATAAAACCTCAAAACTAAACTAAATATTATCAATGCAGAAAAAGCATTTGGTAAATCTCACATCCATTGCTGATAAAAACAAAGAAACAAAAAACAACAAAAAAACAATGAAATAGAAATATAAGGGAACTTCCTCAACTTCATAAAAGGCTTCTACAAAAATCCTACATTAACGTCATACTTAATGACAAAAGCCTGAATGTTTTACCTTAAGTTCAGTAACAAGACAGGGATATGTGCTGTCATCATTTTTATTCAACATTGTACTGGCGGTTGGAGCCAGTGCAATCATGCAAGAAAAAGAAATAGAAGCCCTCCAGACTATAAACAAATAAAGAAAAACTGTCCTTATTTGCAGACAATATTTTTACTAATGTAGAAATTCTGGTAAAATTTACAAGAAAGCTACCAGAACTAAAAGTGAGGTTAAAAAGGTTGTAAGACACAAGATCAATATACAAAAATCAAATGCTTCTTTAAGTAGCTATAATAAAAAAAAACAAAAAAACAGAAATAAAAATAACACTATTTAAAATAGCATAAAATATGAAAGACTTCAGGATTAATATGACAAAATATGTGAAAGACCTATATATTGAAAACTACAAAATGCTGTTTAGAGAAATTAAGACCTAAACAAAGGGGGATGTATATCATCTTTATGGTCATGAGACTAAATTGTTAAATGTCACTTTTCCCTGAATGATCTATAGATTCAACACAATATCAACCGAAATCCCAGCATTTTCTTTTGTACAAATTGGCAAGCTGATCCTAAAATTCATAAGGACATCAAAAAATCTTAAATAGTCAAAACAATTTTGAAAACAAAGTTAAAGGACTAAAACTACCTGATCTCAAGACTTATTACAAAGATACAGTTAGCCAGACTGTGTGGTATCGGCACAAAGATAGAAAAATAAACAAGTGGAATAGATTAGAAAGTCCAGAAAGAGACCTGCAGATATATAAACAAATGATTTCTGACAAAGGCGCAAAGGCAATTCAGTGGAGAAAGGATTGTTTTTTCAACAGAGTGTTCAATCCATATGCAAAAATAGGAAATTTTACCCATACATAACATTATATATAAATACTAACTTGTAGTAAATCATAGACCTAAATGTCAAATCTAAAACTATGAAACTTCTAAAAGAACACATAAAGACTTTAACAGTCACCTCACCAAAGAAGATATACAAATGGCAAATAAGCATATAAAAAGATGTTTCATATCATATGTCATCAGAGAAATGCAAATTAAAACAATGCAATACCACTACATACTTATTAGAATGGCAAGAATCCAAAACACTGATAACACCAAGCACTGGAGAGGATGTAGAACAATAGGCACTCTCTTTCATTGTTGATGGGCATGCAAAATAGTACAGACATTTTGGAAGAGTTTGGCAGTTTCTTACAAAACTAAACATATTCTCACCATAGGATCCATCAGTTATACTCCTTGGTATTTACCAAAAAGAGTTTAAAACTATGTCTACACAAAAACCTGCACATAAATGTTTATAGCAGCTTTCTTCATAATTGCCAAAACTTGGAAGCAACTAATATGTCCTTTAGTAGGTGAATGGATAAACAGGAGTATATCCAGACAATGGGATATTATTCTGTGCTAAAAAGAAATGAGCTATCAAGCCATGAAAGACAATGAAAATACTTAAGTGCATATTACTATAAGTGAATTAAGTCAATCTGAAAAGGCTATATGTTTATGATTCCAACTACATGACATTCTGGAAGAGGCAAACTATGGAGACGGTAAAAAGATCAGTGGTTGCTGGGGGTTTTGTATGGGGTGGCGAAGTGGGGACAGGGTGGGGTGTAGTGGGGAGAGATGAATAGGTAGAGCACAGAGGAATTTAGGGCAGTGAAAATACTCTGTATGACGCCACAATGGTGGATACATGTCATTATATATTTGTCCATAGAATGTACAATGCCAAGAGTGAACTCTAATCAAAACTATAGACTCTGGGTGTTAATGATGTGTCAATGTAGGTTCGCCAACTGTAAAACTGTACCATTCTGGTAGAGTATATTGATAATGGGAGAAATTATGCATATGTGGGGCCAGGGTTTATATGGGAAATTTCTGTATCTTCTCAATTTTTGTGTGAACCTAAAATTGCTCTAAAAATATAAAGTCTTACTTTAAAAAAGAACACAGGAGAAAAATTTTGTGATCTTGAGTTAGAAAAAGATTTCTTACATGTAATACCAAGGGCATGATCGATAAAACAACAAATTGATAAACTGAAGTTCATAAAAAATGAAAGCATCTGCTTTTTGAAAGACACTGTAAAGAAAATGACAAGAAAAGACCAAGACTGGGACAAAATAGTCACAAAATGTTCACAAAGCATATATCTGAGAAAAGACTTATATGTAGACTATATAAAGAACTCTGAAAACTTAAAAAAAAATAAAACAACCTAACCCAATTAGAAAATAAGAAAATCGGAATAGACACTTCACCAAAGAAAGTATTCTGAGGGCAAATCAGCATGTGAGAAGATGCTCAATATCAAAGTTCAATGGGTAAATACTAACTAAAATTAGAATGAGATACCACTAATCTCTATTAGTATGACTGAAATTAAAAAGACTGACCATCTCAAATGTTGACAAGGATGTAATTAAACTGAAATTCTAATAAACTGCTGGTAGGATTGAAAAATGGTATACCCACTTTGGAAAATAGGCACTTAAAAAAAGTTAAACATATATCTATTGTATGATCCACTCATTCCACTCCTAGGTGTTTACCCAAGAGAAATGAAAGTGAATATCCAAACAAAGATTTGCATGAATGTTTATAGTAGTTTTATTTGCGATTACACAAACTATAAAGAATCCAAATGTCCATTAACTGGTGAATGACTAAACTGTGAGATAGCCATGTAATGAAATAATTTTTGGGTGTGATGGTGTAGTGGGTTGAATTGTGTCTCTCTAAGATGTATGTCCAAGTCTTAACTTCTGGTGCCTGTGAATGTGACTTTATTTGGAAATAGGGTCTTTACCAATGCAATTAAGTTAAAAATCTGAGATGAGAACATCCTGGATTTAGGGTGAGC
>NW_011889120.1:863023-876735 GCF_000151845.1 Pteropus vampyrus
GATACCACTAATCTCTATTAGTATGACTGAAATTAAAAAGACTGACCATCTCAAATGTTGACAAGGATGTAATTAAACTGAAATTCTAATAAACTACTGGTAGGATTGAAAAATGGTATACCCACTTTGGAAAATAGGCACTTAAAAAAAGTTAAACGTATATCTATTGTATGATCCAGTCATTCCACTCCTAGGTGTTTACCCAAGAGAAATGAAAGTGAATATCCAAACAAAGATTTGCATGAATGTTTATAGTAGTTTTATTTGTGATTACACAAACTATACAGAATCCAAATGTCCATTAACTGGTGAATGACTAAACTGTGATATAGCCATGTAATGAAATACTACTTGGCAATGAAATTTATTATCGATATATCTTATACCGTGACTGTATCTCGAAATAATTAAACTGAACTAAATAAGCCGGACAAGAAAGAATATATTCTGTATGATTACATTTATATAGGAAATCCAATATAGTATTTAGTGACAGACAGCAGATCGGTAATTACTGGGGACAGGGCATGGAGGCGGTTCAAGGAAGGGATAGCAGGGAGGGATTTCATAGAAGTCTAAGGAAATTTTTGGGTGTGATGGTGTAGTGGGTTGAATTGTGTCTCTCTAAGATGTATGTCCAAGTCTTAACTTCTAGTGCCTGTGAATGTGACTTTATTTGGAAATAGGGTCTTTACCAATGCAATTAAGTTAAAAATCTGAGATGAGAACATCCTGGATTTAGGGTGAGCCCTAAGTCCAATGATGGTGTCCTTAAAAGTAGGAGAGAGTTATTTGACACATACAGAGGACAAGGACATGTGATGATAGAGGCATAGGTTGGAGTTATGCTTCCATAAGACTAGGAACACCAAAAGATACCAGAAGCTGGAAGAGGCCAGGAAGGAACTGTGACAGAATAAATTTATATTGTTTTAAGCCACCAAGTTTGTGGTAATTATGGCAGCTACAGGAAACTAATACAGGTGGATATATTCGTTATTTTGGTTGTGGTAATTGTTTCTCATATGTGTACAAATATAAAACCTTATCAATTTTCACATTTTACATATATGTAATTAATATCAATTATACCTCAGTAAAGCTGTTTAAAAAGCCAGTAGTGACAGAGAATATTAAAAGAACATGCTTAACAAACTGGACCTAATTTTTGTATATTGAGCAGTGTACCCCAAAACTATAGAGTAGATAAAAATTTTCAGGTATGTGTTCATGGAATATTTGTCAATGTTGGCCAATACTAGTTCATAAAACAAATTTTAGCAAATTTTAAAGGACTGAAATCATGCAGATTATGCTGTCTTACCATAGTAAAAAAATTAAGATGAAAGTTAATGAAAAATATTATTGCACAATACCGATATGTTCAGAAATTCATCATTGTACTTCTAAATAACCCAGAGATTAAAGAACTCAAGATGAAAATTAGAAAATATTTTAACTGATTGATAAAAATATTACATATCAATATTTGTGGAACACAGTAAAGCCAAGTTTAAAATAAAATTTATAACCTTAATGGCATGTATTTAAAAGAAGAAAGTTCGATAATCAAAGATCTAACATCTATTTCAAGCAATCAGAAAATAACATTAAACACAAAGAAAACAGAAGAAAAATTAATATTGACAAAAACGAAAATTTGTAAAATAGAAAACAAACATGTACTAGAGAGAATTAACAAGACCAGAGACTTTTATTCAAAAAGATTAATAAAATTGATACCCTCTCTTGTAGGATTAGTAGGCAAAAATAGAGATGAGGCTACCCGTCCCCCAGCAATCAGGGGCACCGTTTTATAAACTATACAGAGGTCTAACCAATGTACAGTATACCTGAAAGTAATAATAAAATAAAATTTTAAAAAAATGAAAAGTAGGGATGAAAAGGAGGTCACCACCAAAATCCCTACAAACATTGTGAGTTTATATTACTAAGTTAAAATTAAATGAAATAATTAGAATTAATAAATTTGCAGGGATTCTGAATATAAAGTCTCAGCATACAAAAATCAATTATATTTCAATATAAGATAAATAAATAATTAAGATGAAAATGGAAATAATATAATTTATAGTAACATCAAATGTATCAAATATCTAGGAATAAATCTAATGGAGTACAAGACCAGTACATAGAAAACTTTAAAATATTATTGAAAGTTTCTCTCAATAAATAAAGCAACAATTAATAAACAAGTTGAAGATATAACACCATTCCATTCATAGATTGTAAGAAAATACCACAAAAATGCCAATAATCTGAAAATTGACATAAAATTAAATTTGATCCCAATGAACATTTTGGAATATTTTATGTTTAAATTGACAAATGACATTTCAACTCAAAAGCCAGAATTGGCCAAGACATTCTTGAAGAGTAAATATAGAGGACTTGTTTTATAAAATATCAAGCATTAAACTTGGTATTAGTGTCAGAATATAGGCTACTTGAACAGAATAGAGAATCTAGAATTGATTAATATATTTGAATACTTGATATAAAACAAAGATGGTAATTCAGAACAGTGGGGAAAGAGCTGTCTTTTCAGAAACTGTCCTGAATTAATTAGCTATCCATATATCCAAATAGCCATATTTTCAAGATGAAACTTTGCCCCTACTTTAAACTAAAACTAAAAATCAGTTCCAGGTACACTGTAGGTCTGAACCTAAAAGGTAAAACAAAGTTTCTAGAAGATAATATAGGAGAATATTTTAACAATATTTGAGTAGGCAAAGGTTTTATAACAAGATACAATAACCACTAACCATAAAGGAATGGATAGATAAATTGTGCACATTAAAAGCAAAGAGTTCTATTTATAAAAAGAAAACATTATGAGAGTAAAAAGGCTAGCCACTGAGAAGACATTTACATGTATCTGCAACATAAGGGCTTATATCTAGCATACAAAATAAATAACTATAGACTAATTTAAAAAAACAGGCAAGAGACTTAACCGGGCACTTCATAAAATATAATATTCAAATGGTAAGCAGCAAACTAAATATCTAAACATCTAGCAGAATTACTAAAAATTTAAAAATCCTGAGAATATTTAATATTGGCAAGAATGTGGAGCAAGAGAAATATTTGTACTCTACTGGTGGGTGATTTCATTGGTTCACTGACTTTGGAAAACTTTGTCAGTGTTTACCAAAGTTGAACACATGCATATACCATGACCCGGAAATTCCACTCTTAGGCAAATAACCAATAGAAATGTATACATATTTGTACCTGACATGTTCAGAAACATTTATAGTAGCTTTATTTAAATTGACTAAGAACTTGGAAAAAACACCATCACTGCCTATGTTCATCAACTATGGAATGGATAAATAATATTGTCTGAAAGAAGCCAGTCATTAAAGAATAGATACTACATGGTTACATTTTCATAAAGTTCAAGAACAAGCAAAAGTACTTTCTTGGAATTCAGGATAGTGGTTACATTTGTGGGATAAATGGGTGCTGGCTGAGAGGAGGCATAACGGTGGCTTTTCATAGGCTGACAATTTGCTTTCTTGATCTGAGTGGTAGTTACTTGGGTGTGTTCACTTTGTGATAATTCATTGAGCTATATATTTATGACTTGGCTTATATGTTATAGTTCAATAAAAATTAAAAAAGTAACTTAATTTCTTATAAAATGAAGAAGGCAAACTAAATAATCACATATATTCAGTCATGCTTTCTTTTCATTTTTACAATTGCAGTGAAATTCATGTTTTCCTATATCATGTGCCAGTAAATTCATATATCCTAGTGACAAAACATCTCAAAATAGGTTGAAATAGACTTTTAAAAATGTATTTTTTATTGTGGTAAAAAACACAAGATTTACTCTCTTTAATTTTTAAGTGTACAGCACAGTAATGTTAACTATAGGCACAATGTTGTACAGCAGATCTCTAGAACTTGTTCATGTTACATAACTGACATTTTATACCTGTTGAACAGCTACTCCCCATTTCCCCCTGCTCCTAGCAGCCACTATTCTATTTTCTGCTTCTGGGAGTTTGACTATTTTAGATACCTCATATAAGTGGAATCTTGCAGTGTTTATCCTTCTGTGACTGGCTTATTCCACTTAGCATAATGTCTTCAAGGTTCATCCATATTGCATATGATAGGATTTCCTTCGTTTTTAATGCTGAATAATATTCCATTATATGTTTATATCACATTTTCTTTATTCATTCATCTGTTGATGGACATTTAGGTTTGCTTCTACCTCTTGGCTATTGTGAATAATGCTGCAATAAACATGGGAGTCCAAATATTTCTTCAAGATCGTGATCTCAGTTCTTTTGGATAAATACCCAGAAGTGGGATTGCTGGGTTGTTAGGTAGTTCTATTTTTTAATATTTTGAAGAACCTCCATACTATTTTCCATAATGGCTGTAACATTTTACATTCCCTCCAACAGTGAACAAGGTTTCCAATTTCTCCACATCCTTCCCAATACTTTTTTTTGTTTGTTTATTTTGTTTTGTTTTGATAACAGCCATCCTAACAGGTATGGGGTGATATCTTATTGTGGTTATTTGATTTTTCCTAATAATTAGTGATGTTGAGCACCTTTTCACATACCTGCCTGCCATTTGTATATCTTCTTTGGAGAAATGTTTATTCAGTACCTTTACTCATTTTTTTTTTTTTGGAGTTGTTTGTTTAATTTTTCTGTTGAGTTGTAGGAGTGCCTTACATATTTTGGATATTAACCTCTTATCAGATATGTGGTTTGCAAGTATTTTTTCCCATTCTATAGGTTGCCTTTTCACTCTGTTGATTGTTTTTATGTTGAAACATATTTGTTTAACATATGAAAATGACAATGCTAAATTAGTTTAATCTGGATTTAGTTTTCTTGCAGTTAAACACAGAACTAATTTTCATTTCATGATTCATAGCTGCTGGAGAATTCCTTTCAGAGAATGGATGTGTAATTTAGTTTTTCTATTTTCTCTGGATGCATTTGACTGCTTTATCTTCTTTAGAAGTTCCAGCTCAGATGTGTTTGGACACTTCAATGCATTTCTGACTGAGACACAACACAGCTTAATTTTACAAAGTGTTCCATGACTCAGAGATGGGAAAAAACTGATCTATAATATCCACCATCATTATAGAACCTTGTTGTATGCGACTTGGGCCAAATCACTGAACATTGTCCGAACTTCATGTTTCCAATTTCTAATGCAGGATTTATGATAGTTCTTTGACTTTTACTTGGTTATTCTTTGTGGTCTATTTCAGGTAAAGCAATTTCTTTTGGTGATATTGGCATATCTTTTTCTTTTTAATACATTACTATATTTTCACTTTTGGTTACAGAGTTTAATTATAAATATTAAGTATTATTCATTCTGGGCTCATTAGAACCAGTTAAATGTTTCTGGGCTCGCATGGTAACATCTTTACTTGAATTATTTATATATAATTACATTGCTTTTGAGAAAAATAGGAGGTGCAATTGGTGAAGCTGTTAAAATGACTGTAATTAAATACATGAGAAAAGGATCCAATTTCGTGGATAGTTGTTTATTCTGCATTTTACCTTTCAAAACAAATTGTTGTTATGGACTTATATGCTCATAGGGAATATTTGGAATATAATTTTAAACTGGGGCAAATTAGTATTTTCTATCAGCCCATTAGAGAAACAATCAAAGAACCTAATCCTCCTCCATTAGGTTGAAGCAAACATTGGCCTCAGGAGATGGCTATCCTTTTATTTTCTCTAATAACTAAAAAAATATGGGAGAACTTTCCACCATCATTCTCAGGGCTGTGAGGCTACTAGGACAGGTAATTAAAGGCCACACTTTGGCTTTAGCTTCTCTTATTCGTTGAGGTAATTACTGATGGTGGCTTAAGCAATACTGTAACCCTGCTCCAACCTCAGCCCGTTCCCCACTCCTCCCAGATATTATGAAATGGCCTTGCTATGAAGGTATGTGTATTTGGGTATGTGGGACTTGATACTTCTGCCATTTTTCAATTTAATGAAAATCCACAATGAAATTACGTTCTAAATGCCTTTCAAAAAGTTTGGATAATTATTCATTACTCTATTTGAGTAGCTCAGTACCCTTTAGTTTTCATCTAATTGGTAATGACCTTCAGCCAACTTCCTTCTCTCTCAAATTCCCTAATCACATTTCACAGCAGTACCATCAGACAATCCTGGAAAAGCTACATGTTGAGATGCCAAGGAAATCCATGCAGGCTTGAAACACTTAAAGAGAACTGGAGTGGACAAGAAAAAGAAAAACTATCCAACCTATTCAAGTTTATAAAATGTAATATCTGGCAATGCATCTCATTAGATGGTCCAAGAGAGTTTTTCAAATTATTTTCTGAAAAGAACAAAGACTTTATATTAACTGAAAACCTAAGTTGGGCATGACTTTGCATTGTTTAATATCATTTCAGAATAATCACAAAGCTCTGTTTTAAATATTTCTTTATCTTTAAATGAGCGTGGCATTATTTTTCCAATGATCAGTTAATGTAGAAAATGTAACACAGTCAAGGTCTATGCCAATTATTATGGAAATGTTGGAAAAGTAACTTGAAGACAGTGTTGTTCCTTGGAAATAAATGCAACATTTTGAGAGAATCAGTGCAATTCTAGGGCTTCACTGTCATGGAGCATAGTTACCAGATGTGAAAAAGATGTAATCAAGCACCTAAATGATTTATCTGTACACAGGATATTTGGTATAATGGGGCTGGAGTAACTTACCTAACCACCTGAGTGTTTCATATTTCATGGGTTGTTATGGGATTGTGTGGACACTAACTATATGACTCTAAGATCTATTTTTATTCAATAAGAATTATGCATAGTATTGTACATAACTTGAATTTATATAAAGCTCTGTATCATGGCATTTTACAAGAGGAGATGTTTTAAAATGTGCCATCTGACTTGCAAGTAAAAAGAGCATCTCTAAAATGATACTAGTTACTGAAAATACAGCAGCAGACAACTTGTTTCTGGGAAATGAAAGAATGATTACGAAAAGCTCATTTGAAAGCCTTGTCCTGCAAGAAACGGCTCAGTTGTTAGAGTTCTGCCTGTAGATCAGCCCTTCCATTTACTATCTCCTCCCAGTACTGCCGTATCCAGAGTGCTGGTGTTAAGGCAAGCTTAAAGAAGGATGAGAATGTACTGACATACAATGAAAGATTTTCTTGGAGCATTTAGATCCATTTTAAGAGTTGGCCTAAGACTGGTGGAAAGAAAGAGAGAGCAAGAGAGAAAACTATCATCTTAAAGGAAACAAAGTAAACATAGTCTGATCAAAATGGAAATGAACCTAAAAAACTTATCTAAAATGAAAATATGATTGCAAAAGTGTAACATATAAAATGTGAATGAATGTTTTATGTTACTGTCCTGTGCTTTATGAGTTCAGCTTTTGTTCAGTTTTAAAAGAGCTGCGTATTTAAGGAATCTTCAACTCTTGAGACAATAAGGATTAAGGATAGTTATGAAGAGAGATGCTCTTCAGAGAGTAAAGAACACTTTTTTTAAAAAAGTTTATCTTCTGGATACATGTGAATATTTTTTTCAGGAAGTCTTTGTGGTTTCAGGGTAGACCAAATGGTGATGACAACTTAGAGACAATGCTAGTAACCATGGGCCTCTCTTTATCTCTTAGCTGAACTAGAATTAACAGTTTTAAAATCGGCCTGAGTATGAAACAATTGTCTAGTATTATTGCCTCTGCACGTTTTGATCAGCAGCTAGCTGAGAAAACTTTGGGGCAAAACTTTATAAGCTTTATCTCTTGGTTCATTAGGGTTACTGGAGGAAGAAAGAAAAGACAGTCTTCAGGTTGCTACTAATTAAAATGATTGCCAAAATTCCTCTCAGAGGACCAGTCTTTCAGTTACAAAGTGCATGTGTAATTGAAGCACCCCAGGCCATCAGCAAATTGACAAAACAAGTCAGAACCAGTGAGGCTTTGTTTAAACTGAGCTAGCATACAATAGGCTCAACTGGAAAAAAAAATGGTGAGGGAATCTATTTACAAGAGTTCTGTAGATTTTCTTATCTGAGCAGATGTTTTGAGGAATATTGCAAAAATATTGGTTTCTTTTCTTTCTTTAAGGACAATTGTTAGAACTTAGATTTCACATTTGATTTTTTTTTTCATTTAAGGGGCTTCATGTTGATATTTTAGGGAATAATAGTGCCATCACAGATGCTATCAGCGACCCACTTATGCACCAAGGGCATTACTGCAAGCACCTGTGTCTCTCTGCAAGAGGGTAGTCTCAAGCCACAAGGAGCTTGTTCAAGTTGTTCATAGGGCAGGCCAGCTCTGGGGACTTTTTCCCCTGGGAGCAGCCATCCATCCATAAATGACAACTGGAACTGGTAGATAAATATACCATGAGCCTCCATGGCTCTGGTGGGACAAGCCTGAGGCATCTTCACCACTGCCTCCTGGAAGTTCCCAGTAAGACTGTGCCCCAGTTGCCCTCAGTGGGAACCTATTCATTAAGTAGCTTGTAATGACTTTCTTCCCTAGTCTATTCCATTTCCTCATTTCCCTCTCAATTGCTGGGACCACCTCCCAGATAAACTATTTGCACTTAAGTCCTTGTCTCAGGGTTTGCTTTTGGAAGGACCCAACCTAAGACAAGTGCTATTGATAAAATACAGGTATAGAGATAGTCCAGTTAGTATGGATCCAAATAAGTCACCTTCCTTAATCACAACTCAAAAGGAGTCTCAATAAAGTATGAGAATTTTGGCAACAGTTAAACAATGCACATAATTATCACACCTCTGATACCTAAATATTCATAAATGTTCATGAGAATTGTTAAACCAACCTGAATTTTAAAACAACTCACTTGCAAACATTTTATCTCACTTGTGATATTTTGATAGTTATAGGGATTTCTGAGAAGTTATGTTAGATTCCTATTAATTGGAAACATGATTATTTCATTGGATACTAAACATAGCTCAAGTCAATGTCTCCAGGACATCTTTCAGTTGAAAATGGAAAACTTGAGTTTAAAACCAGAGTATTTACTTTATTCACCCTCGATTTTATATATATTTAACTATTTGGAGAATGATCATTTTTCTTTTTTCTGTTTCAACCAAATGTTTATCATCGCATTTTCAACACTGTGTTTTGATATATCATTTAAACTGTTTACAAGGCTCTTTCCTCAACCTTTTTTAGTCTTTTAAACATATATATGTCCTGTTGACAAGCATAGTGAAGTGGTAAACAGAAACTTTTAGGTACTTCTCTCAAGCTCTCTCTCTCATTCCCTAAATTTTGTCCTGATTGTCTGGATGCCACAAGGAAATATGCCCTTTTAGGTCATACCATTCAATTGTCCAAGTTACATTAGTGTGCCTACACATACAAACCAGGTAGGGGAAACAGACTGAATTCAGCACTCACAGGCTCTTTACAAAATATCTGATCAGTAACCCAGTTATTATTTAAATAGTTGCAGTTGGTCAGAGAAAAGTGTTGTTGAAGCCTATGCTGTAGACTCAGACCACCAGTATTTGAATGAGCTTTGTTCCAAGTCATAGCTGCAGATTTCACACCCAATTTAGCTAAACATGTTAGAAAGGCATTATTTTGGTCACCCTTAAGAAAAACCTTACACTCCTGAAGCAATTCAGTAGATGTGTCAGTACTTTTTGGTTCACAGTTATAGTTTTGTTCTTTGGCCTATTTGACATGTTTTAAAACCCTTTGACTCTCATTCTGTTACAAGACAGAGTGATTGTAGTCACCAGAGGGAAAAATGAGAGTGAGTCTAGTTTTTTCTGTTTGTTTGTTTACTTAGCTTTTTGTGTGCCCTGGAATGCTAGATTTAAAAAGATGGAGTAAGAGAAGGGAAACCAGGAAAAAAAAGATCAAACATTGTCCTTCTTTTCCTCTGAAAGCATTTGACCATTGAACTCCTGGAATCTAAATCAGGTTTTTACTGCATCTAAGAAGTATAAACAAGGATCTTAAGCCTAGGTATAAACCATATATTTCATATTCTTCATTTTGTTGACCAAGATTGAGTTCAAATTGCATTTTCTGGTGTTTTGATGCTTCCCCTAGGCTACATACCTCTAGGAGATGAAGAAATACAAGATCTTTCTGTGGCTGCTTGTGCTACTGTCACACTGTTTACCTGTTCATTATCCTTTTCCTCTGCTTTTCCTCGCCACTTGATTCTATCTTTCTGGAAAATCAAGATGCTATAAGTTAGATGAAATTAATGCATTACAAACTGGCAAAAGTTCAAACAGAAAGAAAGATATTTTGGGAAGAGACATGTAATGGAATATGCCCTCTAGAATAGCAAATAGTTTATTTATGTAATTGAAGAAAGACTAATGAAGTTCGTGGATTAGGCAAAGTTGAGAGGGATCCCAAATTCTTTCTGAGTCAAGATTGAAACAAAATAAGAACTTGATAAATTAGCTAAGTCATTCTGGCTTCAAAAAAGACAATGATAAAATACTAAATACTACTACTACTACTACTACTACTACTACTACTAATAATAATAATAATACAAAAAAAGATTATTCACACAGAAGTTGAGGGAGTTGTTTTCTTCTGAGGAAAGGGATTTTTAAATTCAGATAAAATAAAAAATAAATGTGAAGAAAAGATTCTACAATACCACTCAACTGAAATGTGATAAAATATATTAAAGTGAAATTAACATTGTGAACATATTATTGAAGTAAGTTTGTATTGATAGGAAAATCATTAGTTTTGAAGTCAGAAGAAGGGTTCAAATCTTGATTTCTCCATTTGCTAGCTATGTGACTCTAGATAAATTATTTATCCTTCTTTAGCCTTATTTTCTTCAGCTGTAAAACTGGGATAATACCATTTGTTTTACAAGGATTTTGTAAAGAATAAATGAAAACATGTAAGTCACTGGTTTTCAAGAGCAATTTTGCTCCTCTGGGGACATTTGGCAATGTTTGGAGACATCTTTGGTTGATACAACCTGGGAGTGCTATTGGCATCCAGTGGGTAGAGGCCAAAGATGCTACTTAATACCCTACAATGCACAGGACAGCCCCCATAACAAAAATTTATCTGACCCAAAAGTTAATAGTGCCAATGTTGAGAAACCCTGGTTAAGTGCATAGCCCACCACCTGATAGGTAGTAAACATGAAGTAAATTGTGGGTACTATTTTAATTATCGCTACATAAATAAAAACATAGAGAACTAACTTAATTTAATAGGAAGAGATGAAGGAAGAAAGTTGTAAGATTAAATTGAGAAAAATATACTGAAAGTGATCCCGCATATAATCACTGAAGGCCTTTGTGGCACAAACTAAAATACCCATTCCAAACTTTTTATTTTAAACACTAAAAATAAAAGGTAAAAGTTTAAGCAATTAAAAAGTGATGAGATCATTAAAATTTTTCTATTGGTACGGTGATGAGAAGCCCTTGGAAAATTTTAACCTATACAAACAAATAAGACTGGATTAAACACATTCCAGGGTATTAAAGCTATTAAGATTATTAGACTGTGAAATATGCTGCCAAAGAAGTGCCAGATCCACCACCTCTGAGACATTTAAAACTCAACTAACAAAACATATATATTTCTGGGAGAAGAGAACTAGTTCAGAAGAGGATCAAGAGGTTTTTTTTTTTTATTAGTATCCTTCTGATATTCGTGTTTCAGCAGCTACTTTTAAAATGGTAGGATGCAAAATGTCAAATTGAAAACAAGCTTCATCGGATCAAGTCATAAAATTAGTTACTTCATCAGTTTGGCAGACCATGGAAACTGGCAAAAGCTTTTCTATCCTGAAAAAAATTAAGACTATTAAAGAGGAAGAGACATCATAATTTATCAAATTAGCTTTAGCATCTACAAAGTAGACAGCTGACTTGACTTTGAGGAAAAATTCTTCTGACATTAACAAAACAACCTGTAAATGGTTACATAAAAGATAATGATAAAATTCATTGTATAATAGTTTTTAAATTAAATACCTATCCTATCCTGGTTACAGTTTCTTTACCTCAAAAATGGAGTAAAAGCTCTCAAATATTTGAAAATATTTAAGTATATGGTTAAGAAGTACTTCGTAAACTGTAAAGTAATATAACACATACAGATTGTTATTATGTCTGAATTTAGTAAACTATGCTTCATTCTTTTTTACAAGAAAATCATTTGAAAATCGTCATCTAAACTGATTCAAACAAAACAAAATGTACACAAATTCATGAGATAGGAAGAACATAGAAAATGCAGCCCAGTAAGATTAAGTGACTTGCTGAAGGCCACTCGATATGTTTACAAGGCAGAGTTGGAGTGACAAAATTAGATTTATGCCTCTCTGACAACTGGATTAGTGCCCTTTCTGCAATGTTGACACCACCCCCCGCCTCAACCCCTCTTTCAAATTAGTACTCATGAAAGGGCAATGCTTAAGGTTTGTATTATACAGGCATCTAAATGTTTGTTTCTCTAGATCTTAGGCTTCTAGCTCCTGATTGTGTCCCTACATGTAGCAGTTGGGCATTTAATAAATATGCTGAATTAATGAATAAAGTTTGAGCTTTTACCAAAGAGATTCAATGGATACACCACTGAGGTTTAGATGAAATGTATATATTCCCTTAAGAATCTTTATTAGTCAAGACAATTTTTGTTACAGGTTAGGTTTCTTTGAATTAGCAACTATGAATTGTCAACCCTTAATTTTCTAAATTAAGAGTTATAATATGAAAAAGTGTTTTTGAAGAAGTTTATAATGATTTGTCCTATTTTCATCACCATATGCTGAAAAACAGAATATATTAGTTAAAAGAAAATATTTCTGAACATACGATGGAGATGATAAGGAACATCCTAGTAATTTTTCACTATTGGAAAAGTTGTCATGTAAAGAGGCATTAGGTTTACTCTGTGCAGTCCCAGAGAGCAGAACTGGAGCCAAACGATAAAAGATACTGGAAGTTTGTATGAGTAAAGGCTGTCCCAAAGTGGGAATGGCTTCCTTTTGAAGATGCGATAATATCATTTTTGAAAGTATTAAAATGGAGGATGGATAATCACTCACTGGGAAAGCTGAGCAAAGATCCAGACACTGAGTAGAAATGGGACTTACACTAAAAAATTCCATCTCTGATATTCTCTTATTGTGATAGAGAAATGGATATAAATTCTTGAGATTACTATCCAGCTCTTTGCCTCAAACCCTAGTCCTGGCCAACAAACATTGTGCTTAAAATTGCATAGACTGTGATACCAAATGGGGTCACACTGTATCAAAACAGTGCAGTCAAACTGCACTCATGTTCAGCCAGACTTTTGCTATGTGGGCACATTGTTTCTAATTGAAAGTAAGATAGATGGGGTACTGAAATCTAAACAGCGCCAGTAATGGCTTCTAATTATTTTGTTGTAAAAACATAGGCATTCTTTCTCTTTTAATGGCTGTGTTTTCCTGCTGTTTGCAATTGAAACAGTTTCTTTCAGAAACTGCAAAATATTTCCTAGGTAATCATTTGGCTAGCCCCAAATGAGCAATTTATGCGAGATATGCTAAATAACATTGCTAAAACTCAATGGTACTGCCCAGTTATAGGAAAAGCGAGTGTGGAATACACTGCAATTTAACTCTCTGTGCAGGATCATAGGTG
>NW_011889120.1:878343-880863 GCF_000151845.1 Pteropus vampyrus
CTCTCTCTCTCTCTCTCTCTTCCTTCCTTCCTTCCTTCCTTCCTTTTCCTTCCTTTTCCTTCCTTTTCCTTCCTTTTCCTTCCTTCCTTCCTTCCTTCCTTCCTTCCTTCCCTCTCTCTCTCTCTTTCTTTTTTTTTTTTCTAGAATTATACTCCTTAGGACACTTAAACATAAATCTATAGTCTTCCTTTAGAGTTGATCATGATTTTTAGAGGAGTCGATCCTTTTTTTTTTTAGAGGAGAAAACTGAGACACAGAGAAAATCTCTATGCTCCATAGGGCTTCAAAAGAACACAGAATTACCTCTGGTTACAAGTAAGTTCAGGTTTTGTACTGCTGAGACTCTAGTAAAGTTCTGTCTAATAGAATTTTCTATGATGATAGAAATAATCTTAGCTATCCAATATGGCAGCCAACAGCCATATGTAGTTATCAAGTATGTGAAATGTGGCTGCCGTGACAGAAGAAATTTCTAATTTTAATTAATGTAAATATAAATTTAAATTTATATAGGCACATGTGGCTAGTGGCCACTGTTTGGGGCATCACAGCTCAAGACAAGACTTCTGGAAGGTACAGTTTCTGGAAGTAAACTCTTAGAACTATTTCTAAGACAACAGAAAGAATGGCAAATACATTAGGAAGACATTGGGTGTATGTGTAATGCATCTGGAAAAGTTTATTTTTTTGCCCATCAGACAACTGGCCATTTGCCCAGTTTTTGTTGGGCTAAGCTACCGTGTGTTCTCAACAACCTTATATAATAAAACAGATGCCTTTAGCTTCTCTCTGACTAAATTTAGTTTGTTTTCCTGTGTTCTCTATTTTTACAGATGCTGACATTTTTGCAGTGAATTACCTTTAATATACACTTACTGAAAGCACATATCCTCACAGCTGCAACAATTAAAATAAAATATATTTCATTACAGTTTTGGTGACATCTCTCTTGGCAGTAGATCTTGTTAATTCCATTTCCCAAGTACTACTGCTTTCGATCACTTTCTCGGTTTTTCAAACGAGATATTCATTGGTAATGAAATGTCTTAGTAAGGCAGGTTTAAGAGAGAACAGGGAAAACAGATGCTGAACCATGATCTAAGAATATCATGAAAATGAAAAAAATGAAAGAGATAGAAAAAAGTCGTATAAATTTTTAATTAACCTATAAGAATGTTACTGATTTTATCACATTTTTTTTCTTTAAAGACTTTAGTCTTTGTTCTCTCATCCTTTTCCATTCCACATAAAGTCACACTATATAGCAGGTTCTTCAAGTTCAACTGTTAGCAACACTGGCTGAATATTAGAATCACCTGGGAACATTTAAAAAATACAGGCATACCTTGTTTTATTGCTCTTCACTTTATTGTGCTTCACAAATGTTGCACTTTTTACAAATGGAGGCAAGACCCTCCACAAACAAAAAGATTATGTCTTGCCTTATTGTTATACTCACCTTATTGCAATACTTGATTGATTGTAGTGGTCTGCAACTGAACTCACAATATCTCTGAAGTATGACAGTACTGACATCCACACTCTACTCTTGGAGTTCTGATTAAATTGGTTTGGGGAGGGGCCCTGGCATAGCGTGTTTTAATTTTTCTGCATATTAGAAACTGTAGGAGTTTAGAAGAGGAGGGGAATTAGAAATCAACTAATCAAGCCCTCTTATTTTGTAGATGAGGTAACTGAGGTCCAGAAAATGGCAGTGACTAACTGTCCCAAGCTCACGTAGTTATCTGTGCTTGAGTTAAGGGCAGAATCAAGGGTCCGAGTCCTTGTATAATTCTCCTTCTACAACAGCACACTGTCTCCACTGGTGTGTTCTAAGCCATGGGTTCAACCTAAATTTATTTTGACATGTTTACCACTAGTCTTACTGTTCCTGTGGTACCTATTTCAAATAGTCTTAGGTTATATGACGCAGTTGTACTGATTGAGGGGATTGTTAGAATTACCTTTGGAGAGCTTATCTCTAGTTAGAATATCACAAATGAAAATGCATCTATTTGGTTAGAAAAGTGGTTCTTAACTCCAGCCGCACATTGTAATCATCTGGGGGATTTCTAAAAATACTTAGACCTGGGCTCCATCTAAATTTAATCAGTATCTCTGTAGATGGGACCTTGTCATTGGCATTTTAAAAGTTCCCCAGGAGATTCTAATGTGCAGCCAACTTTGAGAATGTCTATATTAGAGGAGTATGTCTAGGGAGGTCTCAAATTTTTAAATACGAGATTGTTAAGGGACATAAATAGTTATGCTGATTATATTCATGTCATTTCCTCCAGCTAATTTAATATGAATCTACCATGTTGGCATTACTAAGGCCTCACAACTTAGGCAGTTGTGCACAGTTGGCGGGACTGTAAACTGGTATAACTACTATGGAAAACAGAATGGGGGATCTTTAAACAATTAAAAATAAAACTACCATGTAATCCAGCAATTCCACTTCTGGGAATATATCCAAAAGAAACAAAAACACTAAGTTGAAAAGATATCTGCATCCCT
>NW_011889120.1:882318-884247 GCF_000151845.1 Pteropus vampyrus
TTATTCACTCATAAAAAATGAAGAAATCTTTCATTTGCTACGACATAGGTGGACCTTGAGGGCATTATGCTAAGTGAAATAAATCAGACAGAGGAAGACATATAAGGTTTCACTTATATGTGGCGTCTAAAAATTACTCATAGAAAAAGAGATTATATTTGTGGTTACCGGAGGCATTGGTTGGGATGAGGGGTAATTGGAGGAAGGTGGTTAAAAGGAATAAACTTCCAGTTATAAGTAAGTACTAGAAATGTAATGTACAACATGATGACAATAGTTAACATTGCCGTATGTTATATGAAAGTCATTAAGAGCATAATTCCTAAGAGTTCTCATCAAAAGGAAAAAAAAATTAATTGTATCTGAGATGATGGATGCTAACAAAACTTATTGCAGTAATCATTTCAGAATATATGTAAGTAAAACCATTATGTTGTATACCTTAAACTTATACAATGATGTTTGTAAATTATATCTCAATAAAACTAAGAGAAAAAAAGACAAATATATTAATGATACTCTAATGAATGTATTTTATGTAAAATGAGCTGGTTCAATATGGAACACAATAATCAGGAAGTAGAGAGAGAAAAAGAAAATGAAAAGAGGGAAATATTAGTGAAGAGAAAAGGGAAAGAGAAAAATACTAGATTTGATACTTGGAACTCCTACTAAGTGCATGCGGTTGTTCTACATTCAAGCGTTATCTCATCCAATCCTAAAACAACCCTAGAGTTAGGTGATATTATATTTGTCATTCTTTAATTAGGACACTAATCCTCAGAGAATTCATCTTGCTCAAAGTTAACTGATTAGTGAGGGGTAAAGCAAATATTTGAGTCCTGGCCTGGCTGCTAGCCAACCCTGTGCTTTTAATCACTCTAATATCCTTTCTTTCTGATTGAGTTGTTGGCTTCTGAATGGGGATAGGAATTACTACTATGGAGCTTTTTCATGTCTACTACAAGTGTTATGCTCAGAAAAATACAAGAGGTATGTGGTAGAAGTCATTAACTGCCCCAGTTCCTTACTCTCCCCTTCCTATATCCATGCCCTTTGACATATGACTTTGCAGTTCCTCCCCCTAAAGAGCCGAAGTACATTTCCTCACCCTCTGACTTTGGATTTGGCCATACGACTTGCTTTGGCTGATAGAATTAGAAGGAAGTGATGATGTGCCAGTTCTAATCCTAGGCCTTAAAAGGCCTTTTAAGCCTCTACCATTGTCATAAAGAAGCCATACCCTGGCTAGCTCAGTGATCCAAGGAGGAGGATGAGAAACATTTGGAGCCAATTCACAGACTTGCAGTGTGAAGCAGAACTACTCTAGATACCATATACTTAATCAGTGAAACTCCGACTGACCTGTTGACCTTCAGACACATGAGATCACCCAGTTGAGTTCAGTAAGCCACCCACCCAACTACAGATGTGTACTTTGTGACTGAGCCCAGATGGAGTAAGTAGAACTTCAGATCAAAAGTTAATCAAATGCTAATTGTGTATACATCACGGAGATTTTATTATTTTTTTATGCCCAATAGCTCATATTACAAGATAAAAGGGAGCCACTATCATTGCACTCTTGAATATATGGATATAAATTCCACAAGGGGTAGCCTACAAGTGCTGAAGACCAATACTTATACATGACTGTGGGAGGGAAAAAATACTGTTACTTATTTCTCCCATTCACACAATTCCAAGTAGCATTCAGCCACAGGGATATTTCTTTCCTCCGTGGTGACTAATCCATAGTGCAGTACTTGTTAGAAAGGACATTGAATCAGAGAGAGAAGCCAGAGATCTTTAAAGTCACAACATTGATCTGCGGCTCCAGGAATGTGATTCTGAATTACACTATGGCCTGAAGGTGCAAAAATGGCCAATGAGCTTTCTCTTCTTTATAAAGATATCACATATTGCTGA
>NW_011889120.1:884297-901602 GCF_000151845.1 Pteropus vampyrus
AAAAGTTAATCAAATGCTAATTGTGTATACATCACGGAGATTTTATTATTTTTTTATGCCCAATAGCTCATATTACAAGATAAAAGGGAGCCACTATCATTGCACTCTTGAATATATGGATATAAATTCCACAAGGGGTAGCCTACAAGTGCTGAAGACCAATACTTATACATGACTGTGGGAGGGAAAAAATACTGTTACTTATTTCTCCCATTCACACAATTCCAAGTAGCATTCAGCCACAGGGATATTTCTTTCCTCCGTGGTGACTAATCCATAGTGCAGTACTTGTTAGAAAGGACATTGAATCAGAGAGAGAAGCCAGAGATCTTTAAAGTCACAACATTGATCTGTGGCTCCAGGAATGTGATTCTGAATTACACTATGGCCTGAAGGTGCAAAAATGGCCAATGAGCTTTCTCTTCTTTATAAAGATATCACATATTGCTGAACCTTTCCTTCCACTGAGCAACATTCTGGAAAGCCGTTCATAACCATCAGGGACTAGAGACCTAGAACAGCGGCGATTCTCAAGGTTGGTAGGTGGAAAAGAAAGGTAAGGTGGGAAAGAGCAATAAAGGGAGAAAGTTTTTATAATACACATGCCTACCCTATCAGGATTGTTGGTTGGGAAGTGATATGAATATTCGTAAAATAAAATCACCCAATATACTCTGGTATTTCTAATATGAGTTTCCAGTTGAGAAAGACTTCACTAAAAGCAGTTTTTAACTTATTTGTCTATAACCCTTCTTTATTACTTGTTCCTACTTTCCAAAGGAAAAAGAATTCCATGTTAACCAAGAGTTGTAGAGAAACATAATAATTTGTAGTAAAATTGTTGTTGGCAACATTTAACTCACTCATTATTAACTTTCCAGAAAAAAAGCATGCGTTTTTAAACATGATTTTTAAAGTCCCTGTATATTTTTGACATTTAGGAATCCAGGTGCTCCAAAAATGAGGAGATGACTAATTCATATTTGAACTTCAATGCATACACTTCTTAACATCTAGTTATTGGAAAATTATACATCAAAAATATTGTTGATACAAACATGTATCCCTCCTTACTGTAAGGTGAACAAACAACCATTCCCAAGCTAAATTAATAATGATGAAGCTAAATTGACAGTATTTATAATTTAAATGCAAGGATTAGAGTAATTGAAAACCACAATCAAATGAAGACAACACTGATGATAAACTCACTGATTACAAATTGCTGTTTCTGGAATTTGGTAGCATTCCAACTGCATATATACTTAGCATCATGTGTAGCAGTAAGATTTATTAGTAGAGTATGAATGAAAATCTTTAGTAAACTCTAGTAATATGCTAGAAAAAATAGAGTTGGGTATAGATTATTTTGTTATAAGCAAACGAGGAGGCTTTCAAAAAGTTCTGGGGTAGTATTATAGGGAACCAACCTAAAGGGGCTCCCAGTGGTCAAATTGTGGCATTAGTACATGAAAAGAAAAATAATAATTATAGTCACTAGTGCCTCTGGGCACGAAAGCTATAATCAACAGAGAAATTAATATTAATAAGTATGATCATAAGATTTTCTGCTGCAATGAAGTGGCCAACTATGTGGAAAATATTCACATATTAGATGATATTTTGTGCACTATCACAAATATTAATGGCTGTGACAAGGCATTCAATCCATGGTCGTAAGAATAGATGCTATTGGGCTACAGCCTAGAGACTGGACATACAAGATTCAGCAGAAAAAAACATCACTTCAGTGGCACTGGATGAGGCCATAACAAGTCCTCTGACCACTGAACCAATGATAAAGTTTCATACTCTCCAGTCATAAATATTTATTTACCCTGTGAGATACCTGCCATACACACTAAGAGCTCCTTGCTCTTTGTTTCATGCATCACTTTCTAGCTATAAAAATAAGTTTGTATTTATTTTCTACTACCCCAAATTTATTCTTTAGAATGCCACTTAGTAGATAAAATATTAAGATCATAAACAGAATTTTCCTTGCCTTCTCAGAGCAACCAATCCATAGGAAAACTGTACTTCCTTGAACCCACCCTCAAAATCATCACAAAGGAGCCCATATGTTATAACAAGTCCCTTATGCCACCTTCTATTTGAGATGCCTCATCGTTTCTCTCTTCTCTCACTACATCCTCATGATGTGTGCTGTCTTCCTCATTACAATGACCAATAAGCCCAACTTTGCTCAACTATAGATGTGTTCCTGATACTCTTTGGCTGAAGAACATTGACATCACAAATAAGATTTGACCTGGACTACCTCAAAACAAAGTCAAGGTTACAGCTTTAAAGCACAGATGACAAGTTAAATATCTTAAGTTGTGAGAGATAGAGATGAAGTAATAACCACTAAAGTAATTAAGCCTAAAAAATTACCCTAATAGAACTTACTATGTTGATCTTACTGGATATAATTACTGTTTCAATTCAAAAGTAAAACAACCTTGCCATTCTAGATTGTATGTAAATTCTTAGTATTCATTATCCAAATGACTCTAAATATTGGGTGTGTACTCTTAATAATCAGGGCTCTATAAGAGAAAGTGCTTTAACTGAATAAAAATTATGCATACATTTCAAATAGTACAGAAGGTATCCATGGTTTGATATCTGCAGATACAATTTTGTTTTACATTATGAGCCTGTCTTATCCATTTGACCTTCAAATATGCAACACTGTGTGGACATCATAGTTGGTGAAGAAAAATTTTAAATAATTTATGGCTTCACTGGTGAATACTACCAAATATTAACATCAATCCTCCTCAAACTCCTAAAATATTTAGAAGGGAACACTTCCAAACTCATTGTCTGAGGTCAGCATTACCTCAATATCAAAACCAGATAAGGATACCACAAGAAAAGAAAACTATAGATCAATATTCTTGATGAATATGGATGCAAAAATTCTCAACAAAATATTAGCAAACCAAATTTAGGAACACATTAAAATCATTATACACCATGACCAAGTGAGATTTATCCCTGAGATGCAAGGATGATTTAACATCTGCAAATCAGTGATGTTAGCATCATGGCAGATGTTAGCATCATGACTCCTTTGTAGTTCCTCATAAATCAACAACCAGTCATATATCTATAACTTGACTAAGTTTCCTCTACTCAATATACTAGGACACCTGAGAAATCCACACATTGGTACATCTGAAGGTGGGCATATTGGAACATGTAGGGAAGGCATTATGGGGGTAAAGACAGGGATGATGTCTCCAGATATGGTTCCCAGTGCAGAGACTGAGCCTGCAGCCTCATTGAACATGATAGCATTGGGAGAGTTAGGGTGCAGCCTTCATACCACAGCTGGCAGAGGGAAATCAGGGCAGGAGCAGCACCAGCACCCAAGAATCTGCCTTCCTCTCCCAACTGTGGTGGAGCTTGGTAGCAGCAACAGAGACCTGCCAGAGGTCATAAAGAACCAGGTAGCACGATGGCAGGCTTCCCGTTAACCCACTACATATCCCTACCATGGTAGTGGTGCCCCCAGACCCAGGTGACCTGGACACAGCAGGGGCCCCCACCAACCCAGTCACTCAGGCAGCAATTCCCACGACCACAACAATGTTGCCCTGCCTCCCCCCCACACACACACTGTGACCCAGAAGAGGAGGCACAAGCAGCGTAGGTAAGAGGAAACAAAAATTTGTGTTATAGTATCATCTGGAAAACAAAAGAAAAAACAATTAAAAATGGACAAATGACCTGAATAGGTGTTTTTCCAAAGAAGATATACAGGTGGACAACAGGTACATGAAAAGATGCTCAATGCCGAGTCATTAGGGAACTGCCAATCAAAACCACAATGAGATACCAGCTGACACCTGTTAGAATGGCTACCATCAAAAAGACAAGAGATAACAAATGCTGGCAAAGATGTGGAGAAAAGGGAAAACTTGTGCCCTGTTGATGGGACCATAAACTGGTACAGCCACTATGGGAAACAGGATGGAAGATTCTCAAACAATTAAAAATAGAACTCTCATATAACCCAGCAATTCCACTTCTGGGAATATATCCAAAGAAAATAAAAACACTAGCTTGAAAAGATATCTGCATCCTCATATTCATAGTAGCATTATATATGATAGCCAAGACCTGGAAATAACCTTAGAGTCCATTGACAGATGAATGGACACACACACACACTGGATTACTATTCAGTCATAACAAATGAGGAAATCCTGCTGTTTGCAATGACATGGATAGACCCGGAGGGCATTATGCTAACTAAAATAAGTCAGAGAAAGAAACAGAGAACAAGCTCATAGATACAGAGAACAGATTGATTTCCAGAGGTGGGGGTGGCGGGTAAATGAAATTGGTGAAGATGGTCAAAATCTAAATCTCACCTTTATTGTTAATTTAAATCATGACTTTTGGTCAGAGGATTTTTTTCTCTAACATTATTTTTTGGGGGGAATTTCTTAAGACTTCTTTTGGCTTCAAATGTTAAATGTTTTTTTGTAAATAATTTATAATAAAATTAAAACGATCAAAAGACATATCTAGAGTTCATGCAGAATTCAAGGTATGTATTTTATATCAAGCTTTTTTTTATTCAATTTTTTAGGTTTCTTCATTTTATTATCTTCACCTATCAGTTTTTGATAGATATGTTAAATATCTTGATATGATTATACATTTATTTTGCTTCATATTATATTAAGAGAAGGGGGATATTAGATCAATGCCATGATATTGAAACTTAACTATATCATTTATTCTTTCAGGAGATACAAAAATGTAAATTTCACAAGTTGTATAGAAATCATGATTTCCATTAGGTAAAAAAAGAAAGAGGTTAGGTTAGCATTTGATCCTGGACCCTGATTGTTATAGTTGGAAAGGATCTTGCAGATGATTAGATTTCCAGTTATATGCTAATTGCTCCTGGTTGAATTATTGCTCCTTCAAATGAAGAACAGATTCAAATCTTCACTGTTTGGCTTATTTAATGCCGATATTGACACAAATAAATATTTTTTCTTAGGAAGTACAAAATTACTATTTTTATTAATTTAAAAGAACCTTAAAGAAACTTTTAAGTATTTTTTATAATTCATTAATGGAAACTAGAGGGGTAAGGACAGTAAAATACGCTTATTTTAGGGATTTAGTTAAGACAGGAGAGGGAAGGAGGGAGGGAGGGCAAGCAAGTGAGTGCACACACGTGTGCGAGAGCACCTAATGGCCTTAGAGTCAAAGTAAAATTTTCTTTAATTTAAACCAGCCTTCTATACCTACCTCTATTCTATTATAGCATGAGAATTGATCTTCTGAACGACCCTAGTGAAAATCCTGAATGATCTATGATTCAATTATATTTCCTGTATTCGATGTACTAAGGTAAGAAAATAAAATATTTCCTTTTATTCCAAAAGACATTTCACCATAAGTATTAGAGTAATGGGGGATTAGATTTAAATTTTAATTAGTAGGAAAATTAAATTAACTAAATCCTCCATTCTTGAGGTACTTTGGTTAATTGCGATTTTACTGCAGTAAATAAAATTCCTACTGCATTTCTACTGAGTAGGAAATTCCTCTTGTACTCTAATTCAAAGCTTTGAATAAATGCTATTTAGTTTGTTTTTAATCTTTTCAGACTCTTCTAATAAATGACAGCCATGTAGAGACTGCCTTTGTTTAATCTTTTTATCAATTGATTTTGTCCAAGAAATTCCATGTATTTGGTGTTCTGCTAGGATAGAAATATACACACATTTACATACATCATTTTTATTTCTACATATATCCAATATTGTTAAACCATGCCCCAAGTCAAAATCTAAAAGATTTGGTTAATTGGCATTTAGCTTCAGCATTTTTTCACAAAGCAATATTTTTCAAAATATTGCCTCTGAAGAGAAGAATCAAAGAAATAATTACAAAAGAAAAAATATTTTATAGACTGCGTTGAAAATTAAGAAGTATTCTTGCTTTATCATTTACCTTCACAAAGTGTTTTTCAAGTGTTTCTTTTCCAGAGCTACAGATGGTCTTTGCCATTTAGCATCCTCATCCCTGTTAGAAGAAGCCAATTAATATCATATCCCTATACTTCTAATCAAAGCTGCCCTATTAGTGCACTGTTGAATGAACTGTTGCTGATTAACTGAAAATTAGTCAGTGAAGCTAACGATTTTCTTTCCAGACCCAGTGGGCCCATAAAATGTTCATCTGAATTAAGGACAGTTAATTATGGTGTATGATTTGCCAGTAGACTGAAGTCCCTGAGTCATTGTGAGTAGCCCAGGTTGGGGGTGGTTGATTTGATACAGGCTGGCAGGTCTCTCTTTTAAGATTTCCTATTTTCCTCTTATCTCATATCTCTTCCAGGCATTTCCACGAAATGGTGTCTGGCAGCTCCTTCAGTCAGCTTACAAGAAAATCTCCCCAGTGTATCATGTGGAGAAGAGCTAAATAAGAGTCTTTAATCCCTGGTAATGTGTTCTTCGGTAAGCAGCAGAATTTCCGAGGGTTAACCAAGATCATTACGATTCTAACTTGCTTTTAAGCTGCTAAAACACACTGTAATCAACAGAGATGATGTATATGAGTATATGCCATCCAGGTTATGCTGCATCTGTGACAGTATGATGAGCAGATGTGAAGAAGATGCCCTTCTAGATTGTTGGTCCTTGAGCTCCCATCAGAAAGAAAAATAAGCTGGAATAAATTTTTGAGTAAACACAGTTAGAAGACTCCGCAACTTAGTAAGACCAAACAGTGGATATACAGTGAAATGTCAAAGAGAGAAAATGCAAACATAGTGACTGTGAAATGTTGGAATTCATATTGTCTCTTTCCTCAGATCTCAAACTACAGTTTTAAACATGGTATTGTTTTGTAGTCATAACATTTTGGTACAGTTATTAAACCCACTGACTAGAATTTAAGATGAATTTGGCTTTTAATATAAGGTGTGAGTACTGGCGTATGTAAAATATTTCTATTTTAGATCTATCATATTTCAAAATAAAGACTGCCTATCATTTTCTCATACTAATCAAGTGCATGGTTAAACAAGAGGGAAATATAATTCATATGTCTAAAATCAATATTCTTTTGTGAAAGGAACCTTGAGGTAGTCTTCCATTACTATTTAATAAACCTAACTCTTCTAGATATAGCTGATCCTAGGGCCCTACCGAAGTTTTCCGTAAAACCTTCTCCCTTCAGATTATATTTTCATTCCATATCTTTTAAAAGAGATTGTCTTCTTATAGATGTAAGGGTATAACGTCAGAACCTTGTTTTGAGCTGAGAAATTAATAATAAATGAAATTTCTCAACTCAAAAATCTTTGGTGAGAGAAAAACTCAACCCACAAATGTTCATGTTTTTTTTTTCTTTTTAAAAGATTTCTTCAAGTGAGGAACATAGAAGCTCAGAATTGGTTGCAGATGTTAGTGACCCAGAAATTAGGTGAACCAAAAAAATTTTCAAGAGCCCCTTAAACATAATGTCTTTGATGATATACAAAGCTAATCACTGAGATCGTGTAATGAACAAGAGGCACTCAGGATTTAAAAAGAAATAGCAAAGAAATTTGTTGAAATATTTGCTTTAGGCTTTACCAAGGTAGCGGTTGTGAGGCATGAATGAATGGTTGAATTAATCAGGATTTATATCAACCTAGCTTGATTCAAGCCCTGGCTTCACCACCAATGATCTGTGTATTTTGGCTGAGTCAAATATCTTTTCTGTGTCAGATGAAAGCATTGGCCAAATCTGTGTTATGGTATGTCCAAATCTGCTTACCAATAAACTGAGTGGTAAAACACTTGGGCATCATTACTCTCTAGTTTTCCAAGTATTCCAAGATACAAGTTTATTTCCCATCCTTGTATCCCTTCCCTCCAGTATTCCAAGATACAAGTTTATTTCCCATCCTTGTTCTTTGTCAACTATTCCTGGCATAGTTATTAAATGATCAGGTATCAATCATACCTCCAAACCTTTGTGCATCTTTCTTTTTAGCAACTATTATGTGCCAGGAACTGACCTTTCTATGGCTAGATAAATTATTTTTGGCTAATAAGGTTTAACATGAGAATTGAGGAAGAGAGAGCATGCTTCATTTCATAGTGTTACATCTCTCTTGATATCCATGCAGAAACAGTGGTCCGGGGAGTAGCTTTAAGGTGACTCCATCTTTCTCTCCTTATTTAGCAAGGATGACTACAGATTAACTTTGGGCTCCAACTTTAAAAACTTGTAATCCCTTATAGATTCTGCTATTTTGAATGAAAAGTCTGTATTATGTGTTTTAGTTCTAGTCATTGTTCCTGAAGGAAAATGTAAAAAAGATAGAAAAGTTCAAGAGAGTGGCAACTAAAATGATTAAGGAGCATACTAGGGTCATGTAAGTCTTCAAAAGAATCATACTTATAGATTCCTCCACACTTTGAGATTTTTAAGCGAGCATTTGTAGCTGAAAATTACTTCTTAAAGAGGGTTTTCACATATATAATCTTTCAATAACCTGAGAAAGACATTAGGACAGGTATTATCTCTATTTTACAGATGAAAAAATGGTCTGAGAGATATTATGACTGTTTAAATTCTGATGGCTATTGTTAACTGGAAGAACCTGGCCTTAGAATTTAATCTCATATTTAGTCCACAATTCCAAATCAACTGAACTAACATATCCCCATTCGGTCTTGACAAGGAATAACCAGAATTATTTTTCCCAGCCTCTGCCTTGTCTCTTAACATACTTCCCCTTTGACCTGCAGTTGATGGTATATACTTCAATGTCCTTATTGACTTGTTTTAAATAATTTCCCATGCTGTAGACATATCTGGTATTAGTATATTTAGCTTATTTGATTTTGAGATTGAGAGTCCTCAGAGAAAGAAGGCTATTTTTATGTACTTTGCGCAACAAAACTGAATGAAAACAAATCAAATAATCCTTTTATTACTGCCTAAGAGGACGTCAGAGAGGATTTAAGGGGCTTATCAGAGATGAGAAAGCTATGGCCCATGAGGCAAATATGTTTGCTCCTTTGTATATAAAGTTTTATTAAAACACAGACACACTCAGTCTTTATGTATTGTCTGTCGGCTTTTATACAATGGCAGAGTTGGGTAGTTATAGCAGAGACTGTATGGCCTACAAAGCCTAAAATATTTACTATCTGACCTTTTATAGAAAACATTTGCCAACTGAAGGCCTAGATAATTAATTACATATAGCTCCAGTACCTGAAAAGTGACTAAGGGGCATCAATTTAGAGTGGGTTGTCCTCTGTTTCCTTCTAGGAATTTGATACCTGAGGAGCTGTTTGTCATTTTAGGGAGAGAGTATTTTGGGGTATTTAACATAAGGGAATAGGAGAGAGAAAGGGGATTGCAAGAGAATTTGACAAAATTACATTGAGCACTTCAGAAGGGTAATTATATTTAAGACAGTTATTCGTCAACAATCAAGAGAATAAGAGGGAGAACTGCATGAAGTAAGGGTGTGAATTGGGGTGCAACATCTAGAAGTGTTTGTGATAAGCTGTGAATTTACTAATGCTAATCAAAATACAAATTTGTTTAAGCTTAAAAACCATTTAAATTATTAGGGTTCAATTAATTTTTTTTTTTTTGCTTTTGGCAAGGAAAAAACTAGCAGGTTTTCTTTATTACATGAGTAAATTCTGAATCTTGGGACATGTATTCAGTTTAAGTAGAAGTCACTGTATTATCAGATGTTAGCGCAAATTGTTGTGCATCAGCTATTAAAAAACAAAATTTTAATATCCCATATTTTGAGATTTATGGAGGTGATTTTCCTTTTCTTTGGAGATGATGAATGTGTGCTGACTGGTGCCACTGTTTAATTACAGATGGTTAGCTGTAAGGAATGTGGAAATGATATCAGCCATTCAAACCTCAAGGCAATCTCCCGATGTGACCTAAAAGGTGTGCGTTTTATTTATGCAGCTGTTTTACCTACTCACCAAGATTTCTGTTGCACTTAGAAGTTCCCAAGTGAGATATCTACAATTATTTTGTAAAGGGCTTGAAATAATATTTCGTTTCTTCTCATTCTTGCTCCCAGGAAATTTTTGCTTACAGCTGCATTTGGGAAATAGTGCATAGGAGGCATTGTGGTATAGGGGAAAGAAAACAAACTTTAGACTCAGGCATACCTGGAAGGCCCTTTGAAAGGTTACCACGTGTTCAGGGAACTGCAAATGGCTCACCATGCCTGGATGGCAGAATGCATGCTGAGTGTGGACAGTGACATGAAGGATGATGTGTTTCATGCTAAAGAGTAGGGGTAGTTCTCAACGTAATATGGAAACCCTGAAGGATTTTAAGACAAGGATATAATGTAATCAAATTTACAATGCTGACAAATTCTCTGGAAGCAGGGTAGAGAATGGATTGAAATGGAGAGAGAGAATGAGGGTGGGTAGAGATTTGAAGGACTGGTGCAGGAATTGATGCTTTCAAGGAATGAGGAGGTCTAATACTGGGAGTGTGCCTGTGAGGGTAGGGGACTGAATTGTTTAGGAGATATTTCTGTTGCTTAACTGATAGAATTTACTTTTAATAGAGACAAGGGTGAAGGAAAGGTCAATTTAGGGACTGAGTTGATTATAAGAGGAAAAGTAAGGAGGAGAAAAAGGATTAATGCCTATTTTACTTATTACTGCATGCCCGGAATCTAGGTCTGTGAAGCGGAGTGTTGCTGTGATTTGAGTCAAAGAGTAAGAGAAGATAAAAAATAAAATAGAAATAAAGAAAACAAAGAAAAATTTAGGTGATAATGGCAGATGATGGCAAAAGAGAAAACACATCTATAAAGATAATACATGTAATCACAAATATAGTCACCAAGTGCCAGCAAGAAAAATTGCAACAGCACTGTCTCCAAGAGCAGTGGTCTATCTCTAGATAACTGCCTATATGAGCTTCCTTGTGTAAAAAGAATATCTGTCAGTGTTCCCCAGCAGGGAGTGGAGAACTGAGAAAGAAAAGCAAAAGCAGCCAATACAGAATGTGTTGATGATTGGTCACGACCATGGGCAACTGAGACAGTGTAGAACATGCCTCAGCATTGTCCTATCTGAGAGGCAAAGAAGATATTTATCCACCAATTCTAGTTTGTCACTGGTTAATAGGTTAACCAGTGACAAATTTCTTACCCTTCCAATCAGCCCTGTCTGGAACTAAACATACTTCCATGGGCAGAGAAAACCCTAAAATAGAGTACTATGGTTGCAGGAACTGGGAATGCCAAACTCACAAACTCATTCACTCTGGGCTCCAATGCATGAGCAGCAGCTCAAAAAGCGCTAGGGACAAAAAGCACCAGAGAGGAACTGAATTGACTAGCTTCAGGGGAAGGGCTGAAGGGGCAGGGGTCAGGGAAGCTCTGCCAGTGATGGAAGTACCAGCAGGTGCTCTTTCTCCTTTGTTGAGTCCTCCCCCCACTCTCCCAGAAGGTGCAGGTGAAGATGCTGAGTTCTCTGTTAAACTGACACTGTTTGCACTGCCTCAGTGATTCCCTGAGACTCCACTCCAGCTAAATCATGGGCCTGGCCTGAGTTGCTTCCAAAGGCTTTTCTACACAAGTATCATCTCAGTTTGTGCTGTGAACTCTCCTAAAATCTCTCAAAGGTTCACAAACCCAAATAAGCAGCAGCTGGTCTCGACATGCCCTCTACGTCTTGCTAAATGGCCCAAAACCTGGCACAAGTGGTGACCAGTCTCAACTTACACTATAATTCTCATCAGGTGGCCCCTAGCCTTGCATAAGCTGGGGACAGTATTGACTTCAATTAAGCAGCCACAATCTCACACAAGTGGCAGCTGGCCTGAGCTCACATTCTGGTGCCCACCAAAGTGTCCCAAGCCCTGTACAAGTGGCAGCTGGCCTCGGTTCATAGAATAGCTTCTCCCAAGCACCTCCAAGCCCAGCACAAGTGGCAACCAACCATAGATCACTTGGTAGCTCCCCCAAGACAGTTTGAAGACAGGCACAAATAGTGGCAGACCTTGGCCAGCACTGGAGCCCCTCCCAAGAGGCTCCATAACCAATATAGTCAGTATCCAGCTTCAGACAACACCAGAGTACCACCCAACAAGCCCCACAAATGATATACCTGAAGGGCAGACACTGCTGGCACCAGAATCCCGCTAAAGCAACTCCTGCTCTGTGGGGTCAGCCACTATACAACAGCTTATTCACTGTAGTCACAGTCAACCTGAATCAGTCCCACCCACTGATGTGCCAACAGCAGTCAAGGCTCAACTACAACAGGAGTGTATACACAACCCATACAAGGGACACTCCTGAAGCACCCAGTTCAGGTGAATGAGAAGACAGAGAAGCATGTCCCAAATGAAATAAGAGAACAAAACATCAGAAAAAGAACTAAGTAAAATGTAGACAAGCAACTGAACAGATACAGAATTCAAAACACTGGTTATAAGGATGCTCAATGAACTTAGGGGAAGAACAGATGAACTCAGAGAGAACCTCAACAAAGAGATATAAACCATAAAAAAGAATGAATCAGAAATGAAGAATACATTAGAGGGAATCGACAGCAGATTAGATGAACCAGAGGACTGAACTAGTGGTCTGGAAGTCAAGGTAGTGGAAAACACCCAATTGGAACAGCAAAATGTAAAAGAATTTTAAAAAACGAGGATATTTTAAGGCATCTCTGGGACAACATCAAGCATACCAACATTGGCATCATAGGGGTACAAGAAGGAGAAGAGAGACAGAAAATTTCCCTAACCTGGTGAAGGAAATAAATATACTAGTCCAGGAAGTGCAGAGTCCCAAACAAGATGAACCACAGAGGCCCGCATCAAGACACATCATAATTAAAATGCCAAAGGTTAAATACAAAGAGAGAATCTTAAAAGTAGCAAGAGAAAAATAGATACTTATGTACAAGGGAGCTCTCATAAGACTGTCAGCTGATTTCTCAACAGAAACTTTGCAGGCCAGAAGGGGCTGGCATGAAATATTCAAAGTGATAAAAAGCAAAGACCTACAAGCAAGATTAATATACCCAGCAAGGCTATCATTTAGAATTAAAGGACAGATAAAGAGCTTCCCAGACAATAAAAAGCTAAAGGAGTTCATCACCAATGAGCCAGTATTACAAGAAACATTAAAGAGACTTCTTTAAGTAGAAAAGAAAAGACCAAATGTATGAATAAGAAAATATAGGAAAGAAAAAAACTTCTCACTGTCAAAGGTAAACACTTAGTAAAAGCAGTGATCAACCAACTATAAAGCTAGTACAAAGGCTCAAAGGCAAAAGTAGGAAGATCATATGTAACTAAAACAATAAATTAAGGGATATGCACAAATGCACACAAAAGAAGTAAAAAATAATGACAAAAATGTGGAAGAGGTGAGTAAAATTGGTAGTGATTTTAGAATGTGTTCCAACTTAACTGACCATCAACATGAAATCGACTACTATAAACATAGCTTGGTATGTATGAAGCACATAGTAATCACAAACCGAAAATCTACAAGACATAAACAAGAAATAGAGAGAAAGTAATCCAAATATGACACTACATAGAAAGTCATCAACATACAAGAGAAGAGTGCAAGGAAATAGGAAAGGAACAGAGAACTGCAAAAACAATCAGAAAACAATGAATAAAATGGCAAAACTTCATACCTATCAATAATTACTTTAAATGTAAATGGACTAAGTGTTCCAATCAAAGGACATAGGGTGGCCGAATAGGTAAAAAACAATACCCATACATATGCTGCTTACGAGTGACCCACTTCAAATCAAAAGACACACACAGACTGAAAGTAAACAGATGGAAAAAGACATTTCATGCAAATGAAAATGAAAAAAAGCTGAGATAGCAATACTTATATCAGACAAAATACACTTTAAAACAAGGGCTGTAACAAGAGACAAAGAAAGACACTTTATAATGATAAAGGTATCAATCCAACAAGAGGATGCAACTCTTGTAAACATCTATGCACCCAACATAGGAGCAGCTACATATATAAAGCAAATATTGACTAATGTAATGGGAGAGATCATCAGTAACACACTCATAGTAGGGGACATTAATACCCCATTGACATCAGTGAGTAGATCATCCAGAGAGAAAAACAACAAGGAAATAGTGACCTTAGATGACATATTAGACCAGGTGAATTTAATTGATATTTTTAGGTTATTTTACCCCAAAGCAGCAAAAAATACATTCAAGTACACATGGAATATTATCCAGAATGGAGCGCATATTAGGCCATAAGACAAGTCTTAATAAATATAAGAGGACTGAAACCATATCAAGCATCTTCTCCTGTCACAATGGTATGAAACTAGAAATCAATTGCAAGAAGAAAAGTGAAAAATACACAAACATGTGGAGGCTAAATAACATGCTACTGAACAATGAATAGGTTAACAATGAGATCAAGGAATAAATCAAAAGATACCTTCAGACAAATAAGAATGAGAATCTATGGGACACAGCCAAAATAGCTCTAAGAGGGAAATTAAAAAAAAATACAGGCCTACCTCAAGAAACAAACAAAAAAACCCCTCAAACAATCTAACCTTACAACTAAAGGAACTGGAAAGAATAACAAAGTCCAAAGTGAACAGAAGGAAGGAAATAATAAATATCAGAGCAGAAATAAACAAAATCGAGGCTAAAAAAACTCTACAAAAGATCAATGAAACCAAGAGCTGATTCTTTGAAAAGATAAACAAAATTGATAAACCTTTATCCAGATTCATCAAAAAAAAGAGAGAGAGAGAGAGAAGGCCTATATAAATAAAATCAGAAATAAAAGAGAAGTGACAACTAACACCAAAGAAATACAAAGGGTTATACAGAAATATTAGGCACAATTATGTGCCAAAAAATTGGACAATCTGGAAGTAATGGATAAATTCCTATAAACATACAATCTTCCAAGACTGAACCAGAAAGAAACAAAAAATCTGAACAGACCAATAACCACTAACAAAATTGAATCAATAATCAAAATACTCTCAAAACAAAAGTCCTGGACCAGAAGGCTTCACAGCTGAGTATTGTCAAACATTCAAAGAAGAATTAATACCTGTCCTTCTCAAACTTTTCCAAAAAATTGAAGAAGGAAGGTTCCCAAGCTCATTTTACAAGGCTGGCATTACCCTGACACCAAAACCAGAGGAGGACACTACAAAAAAATTACAGGCCACTATCCCTGATGAACATAGATGCAAAAATCCTCAACAAAATGTTAGCATACCAAATTCAGAAATACCTTAAAAAGATCATACACCGTAATCGAGTGGGATTTATTCCTGGGATGCAAGGTTGGTTTCATATCTGCAAACACATAAACAAAATGAAAGATAAAAATCAAGTAACCATATCGATATATGCAGAAAAAGCATTTGACAAAATCCAGCATCCATTTAAGATAAAAACTCTTAGCAAAGTGTTTTTTGCTAAGAGTGTTTTTATTATGTTTTACCTCAACATACTAAAGGCCATTTATGACAAACCCACAGCTAACGTTATTCTCAGCAATGAATAGCTAAAACTTTTTCTTTAAAATCAGAAACAAGACAAGGATATCCACTTTCACCACTTTTATTCAACACAGTATTGGAAGTCCTAACCATAGAAATCAGACAAGAAAAATAAAAAATAAAGAAAAGGCATCCGAAATGGAAAGAAAGAAGCAAAACCCCTTATTTGCAGATGACATAAAATTATATAGAGAGAAACCTAAAGATTCCACCAAATAGCTATTAGAACTGATAAATGAATTCAGTAAAGTAGCAGGATACAAAATTAATATTTAGAGATTGGCTGTATTTTTCTGCACCAATAATGAACTATCAGAGAAAGAAAATAATCCCATTTACAACTGCATCAAAAAGAATAAAATAATAAATTTAATCAAGGAGGTAAAAGACCTATACTTAGAAAATTATAAGACATGGAAGAAAAAAATGAAGAAGAAGACACAAATAAATAGAAGCATATATCGGGCTCATGGATAGGAAGAATCAACATCATTAAAATGTCCATACTACCCTGAGCAATCTACAGAGTCAGTGTATCTCTATCAAAATACCAATGGCGTTTTTCACAGACCTAGAATAAATAATCCTAAAATTTATATGGAACTACAAAAGACCCCAACTAGCCAAAGCAATCTTGAGAAAGAAAAAGTAGGAGAGATCACGCTACCTGATATCAACTATACTATAAGCCTATAGTAATCAAAACAGCATGGTACTGGCATAAAAACAGACACATATATCAATGGAACAGAGCCCAGAAATAAACTCATGCTATATGCTTAATTAATCTATGACAAAAGAGGCAAGAACATATAATGGGGTAAAGACAGTCTCCTCAATAACTGGTGTTGGGAAAAATGAAGGAATACAGGTGAAAAAATGAAACTAGACCACTTTCTTACACCATAAACAAGAATAAACTCAAAATGGATTAAAGACTTAAATGTAAGACCTGAAACGCTAAAACTCCTAGAAGAAAACATAGGCGGTAATCTTTAGCATTGATCTTAGTAATATTTTTTTGGATATGCCTCCTCAGTCAAGGGAAACAAAAGAAAAAATAAACAAATGGGCCGACATCAAACTAAAAAGTTTTTGTACAGCAAAGAAAACTGTCAACAAAACAAAAAGACAACTACTCAAAGGGAAAAATATTTGCCAACGATATATCCAATAAGGAGTTAATAAATATCCAAAATTTATCAAGAACTCATACAATTCAACACTAAAAAATAAACAATTTATTTAAAAAATGTGCAGAGGACCTGAATAGACATTTCTCCAAAGAAGACATACAGATGGCCAATCAACATATGAAAAGATTTTCAATACCACTAAGCATCAGGGAAATGCAAATTAAAACCACATGGGACATCATCTTACACCTGTCAGAATGGCTATCATCAATAGGTCAACAAACAAATGTTGATGAGTATGTGGAGAAAAAAGAACCCTCCTGCACTGTTGGTATGATCGTAAATCATGCAGCCACTATGGAAATTAGCATGGGAGTTCCTCAAAACATTAAAAATAAACTGCCATATGACCCAGCAATCCCACTTTTGGGTGTTTATCCAAAGAAAACCAAAACACTAATTCAAAAAGACATACACACCCTCATGTTCACCGCAGCATTATATACAATAGCTAAGATGGAAGCGTCCTAATTATCCATCAATTAAAAAATGGAAAAAGAAGTAGTGATATATTTTATATATATA
>NW_011889120.1:901892-905503 GCF_000151845.1 Pteropus vampyrus
GGAAAAACCTCATAGATACAGAGAACAAATTGATGGTTGCTAGATAGGGTTGGGAGGAATGAATGGAAAAGATTAAAGGATTAAGAAATACAAATAGCCAGTTATAAAAACAATCACAGGAATGTAAAGTATAGCGTGGGAAATATAGTCAATAATATTGTATAACTATGTATGGTGTCAGATGGGTACTAGACTTACCAGGGTGATCAGTTCGTAAGTTATATAAATGTCTAATCATGTGTTGTACACCTGAAATTAATGTAAAATAATATTGAATGTCAACTGTAAATGAAAAAAAATTTAAATTTAAAAATCTAAAAAATCATAATCGTACCTACCTCATAGGAAGGTTGTGAGGAAGGTATTTGAGCATACATAAATTAGAGTTCCTGACACATAATAAAAAATATATATGTATTTGTTAATATTAACATTAAGTATATAAAGCTCTCTGTGTGAAAAGCAAACTACCATAACTAATAGAATCTGACTGCCATAAATCACACAAGAAATAAATCATATTATTGTTTTTAATGATTTTTCACATTTAAAAGAATTGCCATAGAAAAAGGATTATTTGATATTCCAGAGGTAAAAACTAAGTGCAATTGTGGAAGTTACTGTTCTGACACAAGGAAGAAGTTTTAGCCATTAGAGCTGGCAAAGAATGAATTGGATTGCCTTTGAAGTCATGCATTCACTGACACAGGAGGCATATTACACAGAATGATTGCTTATTAGTGATGCTAGAGAGGGAGTTTGTGCATCAGAAAAAAGGTATAAATAAGTGACCTTTCAGATTTTTCTAATTTGGAAAGCCAATGATTTCACAATTCATCTCTAAACTCTCCATCCAATCTTCTTTCCTACTATATCCTCATGCAAGTCCTCTGCCCTAGACACACAAGCACACTCATAAACACTCAAAAGTTTTATGCTTTCTCACTATTTGTATTTTCTGCCATTCTTTCTACACTGGATGCCATTTTGTAAATAGGGCAAGCATTTTAAAAGTATAAATCTTATTAAAAGTTATAGAGCATGTAGTGTATTAAAGTTTATTTTCTATGTATCATATAATTAGGACTTGTTATTTCATAGCTATGTTACGATTTATCCTGAATTTTAAATGAATATATATGAAGGCTGAAGAGACAAATCACCCCCCTGCCCATACATACTCATTTAGAAAGGAATAACTCTGAGTGAGCTAAGTTATATTTAAAGTAGTAAAAATATCTCTACTATTGAAAATTTTAAATTTATATTACGGTTTACCTGTAAAATATTTATAATTCAACATTAAAATTAAATAAGGGAAATGAAAGTGTATCTTTATACAATGTTTCATCAGAATATATCTATTAGTACTTCCTTTCAAGGAAAGACTTCTGGGGGGAAGAAGGGAATGGCATGAGCTGTTAGCCATTAATTGTCTATAGTTATATGTTTTGGTCAGAATTATTCATTTAAACCAAAGCTTACTAGGAAGCACAGTAGGAAAACTTAGAGCTGCTTTAACTGAGGAGGTGGTGAGAGAAGACCCTGCCTGGAAGACTAATAGGGTAATAGGAATGTTCTTTGAAGCTATGTCAATGAAGGGGACAATACCTTCTTGCCTTGAGAATCAGGACCATTTGCATGGCCTATAGGCAGCATGAGCTTGCTCTTGCAGATATACAGAAGGGCAAATGCAAAGTTTGAGTGTTTATATAAGCCAAATAAGCATATACAAAAGGCTCTGTGGATTATAACATCATTTCCTGACATGATTTGAGAATCTACATGTAGGTTTCAAAACCCAAAGTGTATGCCTTACTATCTTGATTTCCTAGTGTTTTATGTAAAATTTCATATATCTTTTTTTTCCTTTTTCCAATTTCTTATTACACAGAACTTTAGGTATTCTTGAAAAGTATTACTGCTAAAATATGCACATTCTTATCAGAAGTAATAAAATAAACTCACAGATCTTTCTTTTTTTCCATAAATTCCCAGGGAAAATATTTAAAAATGTAGACTGTAATTGAAGAAATCTATTGAGCAAACATAATATATAAAAAAACAATACTTGGGCAGGAATAGGTTGTTTTGAGATCCCTGTCAGATTGCAATTTTTCTGTAATTTCTGGGTGAAAAAGATGAGTTGCTATGGTTTCTTGTTCTGTTCAAACTGGGTTTCATTTGGCCACATTAATATTTGTATAATTATTTTTCCATTAATCATGAAACAGCACACTCAGCAATAATTGCACATACTTTTTTAAATGAGCATACATCTCCCCTGATAAGTTTTATGAGTTCACATGTTCTCAGAAACATTTTATGATGATGCATTAATATGTCTGACAAAGCATGTGTTTTTAGTATGTTTACTAAAATGCTCTTTTTCTACCGGCCCCTCTCATATTGCTTTCCTAGATGATTCATCAAAAATAATTTAGATATGAAGATGACTAAGCATGACATGAATGCAGTGCGTTTTCAGGGATGTAAAGTGTACATGAGAATCTCTTAATTACCCAAGGACTACCTCGGTGCCTCTGTCTCTAATCTACAAAAAGGGTAGGGACCTTGTACAGAGATTTAGACCCATCCTTTACTCATGGCTTGTACACAACCCACCATAATGTATTTAGCCTGGGAACCTACATAACAGAATTCATCTGGAAAAAAAAAAGTTTGGTTCCATATTTAAAAACAAAAAAACCCTACTGTTTTATCTAATAAATTTAGTCCTTTCTTAAAAAATTTTAAAACATTTTGTTATGTTTATATAACAAAAAAATCATTTCTTACTTGAATTAACAAAAATCTGTTGATTCATTATATGAATTTATTTGAATGAACAAATCAATTATTACCAATACCAAATTCATTTTAATCCCCATAGAATGTCATGTATAGAATTATAGAGGATGGGAACCACAATAAAAAAATGCTTTACTCTTTTTTACTATCATCACAGCATATTTTGCCTTGATGATATTACTGAAGGAACGAAAGATATGAAATTTTTTCTAGTATTAAGTGAGCTTTTTAATATACATGCAAAATATATATGATAAACAGATAGTGATTTTTAAGGAATGTGTCTTAAAAATACAGTTTTTAAGTATATTTATGTTTTTTCAATATAACTTCATAAATAAGTAAAATAATGCATATTTAACGAAATATTTGTCAAAACTTTAAATAGTATATAGATTTTAACATAACTCACTCAAAAATCATGAGATTTAGATTTCATGCTCAACTTAACAGAATGAAAGATATTCAAAATAGAAATGGGTTGGCCCTACAATGTTATTTAATTGCTATGCCTACATAATTGTGAATTAGAATGAACAAAAGACAAAGACTAGAATGGAAATTGGTTCTTAGACATCATCTCTAGTTATTACAAATTAGTATATTCAGATGATTTTGACATTGTCCCTCCTTTGGAAACTAGGCATTCAGAGTGTCTCAGGGACTCAGAATTGGGGTGTACAGAGGAGAAAAAAGAAGAAAACACTAGTGTAATAGAATACAACTAATCGATTCATAATCATATCTTGAACCCCATTACCCTAACAATAGAGCCATGATCTCCCTCGGCTTTCTTCCTG
>NW_011889120.1:905553-917828 GCF_000151845.1 Pteropus vampyrus
AGCATGACATGAATGCAGTGCGTTTTCAGGGATGTAAAGTGTACATGAGAATCTCTTAATTACCCAAGGACTACCTCGGTGCCTCTGTCTCTAATCTACAAAAAGGGTAGGGACCTTGTACAGAGATTTAGACCCATCCTTTACTCATGGCTTGTACACAACCCACCATAATGTATTTAGCCTGGGAACCTACATAACAGAATTCATCTGGAAAAAAAAAAAGTTTGGTTCCATATTTAAAAACAAAAAAACCCTACTGTTTTATCTAATAAATTTAGTCCTTTCTTAAAAAATTGTAAAACATTTTGTTATGTTTATATAACAAAAAAATCATTTCTTACTTGAATTAACAAAAATCTGTTGATTCATTATATGAATTTATTTGAATGAACAAATCAATTATTACCAATACCAAATTCATTTTAATCCCCATAGAATGTCATGTATAGAATTATAGAGGATGGGAACCACAATAAAAAAATGCTTTACTCTTTTTTACTATCATCACAGCATATTTTGCCTTGATGATATTACTGAAGGAACGAAAGATATGAAATTTTTTCTAGTATTAAGTGAGCTTTTTAATATACATGCAAAATATATATGATAAACAGATAGTGATTTTTAAGGAATGTGTCTTAAAAATACAGTTTTTAAGTATATTTATGTTTTTTCAATATAACTTCATAAATAAGTAAAATAATGCATATTTAACGAAATATTTGTCAAAACTTTAAATAGTATATAGATTTTAACATAACTCACTCAAAAATCATGAGATTTAGATTTCATGCTCAACTTAACAGAATGAAAGATATTCAAAATAGAAATGGGTTGGCCCTACAATGTTATTTAATTGCTATGCCTACATAATTGTGAATTAGAATGAACAAAAGACAAAGACTAGAATGGAAATTGGTTCTTAGACATCATCTCTAGTTATTACAAATTAGTATATTCAGATAATTTTGACATTGTCCCTCCTTTGGAAACTAGGCATTCAGAGTGTCTCAGGGACTCAGAATTGGGGTGTACAGAGGAGAAAAAAGAAGAAAACACTAGTGTAATAGAATACAACTAATCGATTCATAATCATATCTTGAACCCCATTACCCTAACAATAGAGCCATGATCTCCCTCGGCTTTCTTCCTGTCACTGTTGCTCTCAGTGCTCATTTTAACAGATTTTACCTTTTGGGGATGGATGGGGTGGTGAGCAGGGGACACACTGAATCACTGTGATGTGTTACGAATTTTTCTAGGAGGGGCCTCAGAGGTCTCCTATGGGGTGTAACAGCCCCATAAGTGTATCTCATTTTGCATGCACATACAATGTAATAATGTAACATGTTGCAACTTTCTCAATTTGCTAAAATTTCCCTTTGGTTATTTAGGTTGCTTCTACCTCATGAGAGAGGTGGAGAAGGTTTGAAGACTTTATTCAAAATCTTAGCTGGTCATAAATGTCTTCCATTTTAACCTATTTGAAAGAGAAGTAAGGGAGGTTTTGAAAAACTCTTAAGTTTGGTTATCCCAACAATATAAAAAAAATGACTTCATTTGAGTAATTGATACTTCCAAGACTTGACCAGTTTTGGAGTCCTATAGAAGATATCATTGATTAGGTAGATTAAAAGTTATGGCAGGAGAAATCCTAGAACATTTTGCCATTAGGTTTGCATTTACCTAAAAATACAAAACCATGGTGTATAGGGCCACCCTTGTTATAGCTTTATAACTTTGGCTTTCGTCTCTATTGAATGAGGACCAGGTTAATACCACAAAGCCTGATATTTAAAATAATTTAAAACCTGAAAGTCAGTGTCACCTTACCTGTTTCACCTCTCTAATGACTTCCTCTCCTTTCATAGAACCCAAATCTGGGAAAAAGAAGCTCTCCTTATATTTACATAATGGAGTAATTTTTGCCCTTCTAATTAACCAGCATGAGCCAAATGTTTAAAAGGTTCCTTCTGAAACCATGCCTTCAATTAACATTCACAGTTTCTAAATTAATCATTGCTGACCTTAACATGCAGGACGTCTTAAAGGCAGGTTTCAAATAGAAAAAAAAAAAAAAAAGAAATAACTCCATTCAGAGAAATCTACTAACTACCTATGTTTCATAAGCCTTTGGTCATCGCTTTTCTCCTAACATTGGATAAAGAGCACTAGAATTTGGTGCGCTGCTTCCTGACAGCTCTGCATAAAAGTCCTACAAAAGATCTTGAACACGATCCCCACATCTCTCCAATATCAAAATTAGTAGTAACTCATTAACTTCATATAGTTTATAAAATCATATATATATTTTATGCAATATATATGGCTTGAATTTTCCTGTCCAAAAACAGTGGCATACTGAATTGCAGAATATTTAAATGACTTTCTTTTCAAAAATGGAATCATTATAAAGGAACTCAAATGCAGGTGGTTTATATTGAATATCAAAATAAGGAGTTCCACTGGGAAAAATATTTTACAACTCACTTCAAGGATTCAGTGGGACTGTCTTCTTTTTTTAAGAAATCATAATTCTGGGGAGACTCAAAGATGGAATCCTGCCAAATCTTACATCGAGGAAGAAAAGCTTTTCTAACAGATACAAAGGAAAATTGTCTATGCTATGTACGGTCAGAGACTTAAAGCATCATCTCTGAACTATCAATTCGTGAGGTGAATAACTATCACCTACAAAGCCCTATTATTCAGTATCTTCTTGCCCATGGTGCTGAAGCTAATGCTTTTCTAGGAGCAACCTCAAGCTTCAGCATCAGACCACTGATGCACAGGCTAGATGCCAGGGTGAGTCCAAGCCCACCTTGAAATTTTGGTTCTGCATGTCTGACTTTGCTTCTTGAACTCCCTTATTCTGTGAATTGTGCTTTTGTTCTCAATGGCAGAATCTCCATTACATTCATTTTCTTTCTCCCTAAGTCAGCTTGGATTCTGTGGTCCCTATATTTGTTGTATGTTAACCTGATCCTAGAATTTAAAATATTACTGTTTGAGCTTGAAAGAACCAACACTAAAATTCCAAAGTCCATCTAGTCCAATCTTTTTTTTCTTTACAGGGAGAAACTGTACCCAGGAGAATGTGTCTTTCCCAAGGCCATATAGCTAGAGATAGTTGGATGGATGGATAGATAGATAGATAGATAGATAGATAGATAGATAGATAGAACTTCTTAAAATAAAATTTCACATATTTGGACCTTCTCCTGTTGTTAATGAATTTTAATTTTCATCTAGATGAATTAATCCTATAACATCTATTTAAAGGGAAGAGTGAAAGCTTTTCTCCACATCCTTCTTCCTCCTTCTTATACACATACTCACTCTAAGCTGTATGCTGGAGACTTATAAAGCACACCTCCCTGAAAGGAGTAGATGTAGACAAGCTAAACATGTGATAATACAAGAGAGATATTCCCCTACCTGACCATCTATGGATATGTTATTCAGACTGTATGAAGTGAAAATAAATTTCGGGGGGACTGGCATAGAGGGCCAGAGTGCTGGTAACAGAACACAAATTTTAATCCTGAGAGTGCAACTTGGAGGCTGATTGCAATCATGAGTAAGGTCTACCAAAGGAGGAGTTCATAAACAGTTTAAACTATCAGCAAACGTCTCCATAAAAATACCCATGAAAAATGCCTAAGTACAGGTTTTCTTTTTAATATGTTCTGGTTTAGAGAACTTACTGCGTCTTTCCTCTTTTCATTGAAGATGAGAAAACTAACTTCTTGCTGACTGAACAAACCATGAAAAATTTTATAGAAGGTTTCTAGATAGGCCCTAAGTCATAGATTATAACTGTAATGTGCCCATATAGCCCTCTGGGACAAACATGATAGACAAGTGTACCAGATCTGAATTCAACCCATGGCCTGGAGCCAAGCCCAGCTGGGCTCAGTCTATATCAGGCAAACTACAGCTGAATCACAGAGAAATCAATTCTTATTATAAACCACTGAAATTCTATGGTTGTTAGCACTAGTTGATTGATAAAATAGTCATAGAATGTGTTATTCTATTTGTTGCTTTGTAAATGTTTGCTGGTTTTCTGTTTGTATATATTGTGCCTTCCCAACCAGATTGGAAGACACATGCATTCTGATACATGTTTTTAACTTCTTTGCTATGCCCCAAATGTACACCCCTGTAATCACTCAATATATTCTAGTTTCGAAAGCCAGTGTTTTCCTTGTACATTGGAGTACGTCTTTACAGTACCATTGATAGCTCTCAGTGACAAATGTTGCATTTCAGTGGCAATCTCAGAATATATTTTAGAAGCACAGAGGCTCAGCAACTCAACAGGATAATCAGCCAAATTGAGCAAGTGGAGAATCCTTCATATGGGAGCATTGCTGGCATTTTAAGACACTTTTCAATTCATGGTATAACAACTTTTGTATATAACTGAAAAGGCCATTTTTCTCAGAGAAAAATAGCTGATTTTAGTAGCATAGTGCCTGAAAACTCCTTTATGGAGAGAGCTCTGTTTCCCATTGGATTTCTCCATGAATCTGGTATTTAAAGCTACCCCAAGGCTAAGGGCTAATATATTTACTATTACTATCCACAAAAGGGCACAGATCAAGCCTGGCAGACCTCAAGGTGACCTTTACCTGTGCTCAGTCCAGCTTTCCTCACACATTTACAGTAAGACACAGTCCTGGAATTTATTCTGTCCTCTCTGAGGTAGGAAGGTCAAGGATCTATGACAGAGCTGCAGGAAACTAAGGGTGTGATGGGAGAAAGAGAAACAAGGGAGCAAGTGAGGAGAGATGACACTTGCATACAGGTGAGCTCTGTAGGTCACTGCAGGTAGGGAATCCAAACACTGAACTAGAGACAGACCACTGAGTCAATCTAATACTGCACGAGTTCCCTGCCTGTAACACACTGTTCTTTTGCTATGCCCCCAACCCCCAATCTGACCTGAAGTTTCTATTTTGACTTAATTATCAGTGCCTGGCCAAAAAACCAGGGGAGAACAATCCAAAATTATTTACTTTGACAGATAATCTAACCTTTGCCATTTCCGTTGTATGTCAACCCCAAATATAAGGCAATAATATATGCCAATGTATACATGTCATTTATGTCACACATTGTTAATGTTAGAAAAAAACTATCCAGGTAGTTTACTGAGGTGAATTTTCTTTATAAAACGAAAACCTCTGGCATTTATTCATCTAACTGAAAAATGGTTTAACATTACCAAATAACGTCAATTCTACTATGGTTTGATAGGCATTTAAAGCATTAAAGATCATTTAAAAATGTATTAAGGGAGAGGGTAAAAAAAAATTGCAGCAACTCCCAAATTGTATCTATCAGTGGCAGCAGATGAGTGCTTTAGCCAGTCTATTGAAAAGATTTAATTACATCTCTTTCTTACCTTGAATGTCTGAATCAATTTGATAGACCGCTTAAAGCAATGGTTGTCTAAAGAACAAACTCTTCCCGTGGCTGCTGAAGTGACTCCCCCTAACAGTAAGACTTATTAATAGCAAATTAATGAATGCCAAATCTAGGGCTCAACAATGACAAAGCTCTGTTGGAACTTACCATATTCTTTCTGTGCGATATTTCCAGCTTTAAATGTTTGCTTGTTCTGTTCCTTGACATCTTGACTCATAAAATGTTGCTATGTCATCATGGTAGCACTCCTGGTTAAGATCTCTGCAACCTGCTTAAAAGAGGGAAAAAACACTGAGAAAATAAAATAAATAATCCATTTTGTTTTTGGTGTTATTCCTAATTTATCCAATGTTAGCAAGGTTTTTTTTTCCTTTGCAGAAGAGCTAAACAAACTAGCACAGATTCTCCAGGGCTTGAAACAAAATTAGAAAAAATCCTAACAAATTTAGGTTACAGGAAGGTAAACTTTTAATTAAAGAAAAGTTGTCAGCTTTTCACAGTCATTTTTCATGCTCGCCTAGAGACACTGTTAAGGGTAGGAATGTTCCAAGATCTTTTGTAGGTTATGGAAAATATTTGCCTGTTAACAGATTGTTGCAAAGTTCGCACAAGATTGTTTGAGAATATTTATCCCCTTTCTAGAATCCTATTATTCTAGAAATGTGAACTCTTTTCCTTGTCATTCCTCCCATGGGCACTTGGAAACAGAGTTTGTTGATAAGAGAGGCATCACAGCTTCTTTTCCATTCAAGTTTTTTCGAGCCTAGGAATGAGGGAAAGTCTAAAGAATATTTGTGGCTAGGCTGGAAATCAATGGAAAACGTGTTATGATTTTACAACAAATCAAGTAGCACAGATTCGCTCTGTGTTTGGGAGTTAATCTACACTCTATCTAAAAATGCTCCAAAAGCCAGTTAAAGCAACTGAAGTAAAAACTTTGCTGGAACCCCCTAGAGAGAACACACTGCTATGTCACGCAGCTCTCACAAATGAGTGGGAGAGATCATCTTAAACCTTAAACCGTGTTTTAAAACACATGCCAATTGCTCTGATTCTTGCTATTAACAACTTTAGAATTAGCTTACAGATGGTAATCTCCACAGAGCAGCAACTTTTGTGTGGGAAACCCAAGGAAGAAAAGTTGCTTTTAATTTTTTTTCTTTTGCAGCTGAACACAAGTGAACTGGGAGCCTTAGCGCCATATAGGAAATACAACTATATTCATGGAAGTGTATTTCTGGCATTATAATTCAGAGAAAGTGAAAAATAGTCAAGGGTTTTGAGAGATGCTAGAAATAAACTTTGAAAGGAGAAAAGCTGCAATCTAAAGTGTTAAAAATTTCCTTGGCCATTTAAAAATTCATATAAACAGTACTTTCAAATCACCATTTATGTGTCCAAATTCCAATGCCTCCATTTTTCTGTTTGATTCCAGAAAATAGTCCTGGATATAAAACTGAAATAGGCCCCAAATATTAAAAAATGGAGATAGAAAAATAATGTAGCTATTTTTTTTAAAGTTGAGGCAATAAATAATCCCTAAAATACTAGTTATTTGTTTTTATATTACCCTTCCCCACCAAAAAAACCTCGAGTAACAGTGAGGACTGCTGTATTTCTTTCCATTGTTTTAAGTGGCATAGTGTTTTACTGTATGATTCTGCTCAGAAATAAGGGAGAAGGGAAAGACCACTCTCTCTCTCTCTCTCTCTCTCGGTCTCTCTCTCTCTCACACACACACCCCTAAGATGGCCAGAAATAAATGCCCTGTCACCTTTCAACAGTGGAACAGAGGTGAGATAGGTAATTCCAACTATAGACTGATCCCCAAACATTTTTATCTGGTTTGAAAGTACATTACAGGCTGTTTCAAGTTTTACTTCTCAGGGACACTTCTTTCAGGCCAATATTAAGGTGTGGGACTACTCAATTATGCAGGGGGTTGACAGTGGTATTGGAAGGGACCCAACAGCTTTGAAAGCAGAGAAACGATTAACAGAAATTAAGTATCTTCTGTCATTACCCCCAGTGGCAGATAGTCCATTTGTTTATGCTATATGTCCCAGTATCATTCATTGTATACCTTCCCCCTCCCCACTGTGAAAGAATGTGGCTTTCTGTCACTAAGAAAAGTAATTCTAGGAAAGATTTTCATCATGATGGGTCACATCTTATCTCAGAAAAATCCAGTGCTTTAAGTTATATAGTGCTTGAAATTCAGGCACTTTAAGCTTAACACAAGAAATTTCCCTGGACAGAGCCCTCCCTTGACCAGTTTTGCAATGGAATAAGCCCATTTTACCCACCTTCTCAATAATGAGGCTTCTTGGCTTATATTTAAATTAATTTGATTCTTTTTCAGTTCCAGGACAGGCACACAACTCTTGTCATCACTTAGAAGAGCTCTAATTCAAAATCCCTAAACCTGAAATCACCTTTCACTGGAGACCTCTTTCTCACTGCTTTCAGTTTTTTTACTTCTTCACAGATAGTCTCTTCAAATATCTCCTCCCACTTCAACCAGGTGCCCTGACTATGAGTATGTCCTTGATTATATATCCTCGTGGCCAAAGGGATAAAGTACAAACTCCTTAACAAGGCAGGCAAAGCTCTCCAGTTGTCTGGCCCCATCAACCTCTCTACTCTCATCTCCTGCCTCCTATTGAATCATACTACTCACAACTAGTTTACGCTAATTGCTACTGCCAATTTTCCTAAAGCACATCTCACTCTTTCTATTAACATGATAAAAAGCAATCTCCTTCCTCATTACCTATCCAATGGAAAATGCCCTTTCAGCCTTGGCATTCAAGGTCCGCCATATCAATTCTAGGATTTCACCACCCTACGATAGGAAGTTTAGTAAATAGTTCTAAATAAAGGATATTTGCTTAAATGACTCATAATTCTTAACTTGAATTCTAATCTAGGGCAGAGATGAGACCACAGATAGGGATCAAGTGACTTCAGCTGTGAGAAGGAAAAGAGGAGCTACAGGGCCAGAGAACCTGCTGGGACTGACAGCTGAAAATATTTTCACATATATTTCTCCTGTATACTTTGTGACATAGACATTTTTACAATGAGCAAACCAAGGCTGGGCAGGTTTAAGTAACTCCCCCATAGTTACAAGGCTTATAAATGTCAGAGTCAGGTTTCAATGTCAGGTGTCTTTCAATCCAGAGTCCCATTTATTTCCAATGCACAAAGTTGCCTTCTAGTATTTATTTCTACACTGAATGATTCTTCTATCACAATCCTACTTATATTTCCAGGTCCAGACAAAATTCACAGACTTCCTTGAATTGCCCAACAATATATGGTCATTTACTTTTCTTGGAGAACTGTCTGCGAAGACGAACATGTTTTATAGCCATGTTGTCCACTAAGGTAACCACCAGCCACATGTCAATATTGAGACTGAGGAAATGAATTCTCTGCTGGGGAACTGAAGGCACCTTTGGTCACCTTCCTACCAATGTGATCAAGCCCCAGGAGCCCTTCCTACCAATGTGATCAAGCCCCCTTCAGGTCACTTGCCTGTCTGCTTGCTCTGTTATGGTTACCTTCAGACCATTAGTTGGCCCCCAAGCTAGGGAAACCGGAGTCCTTTCTGCCACAATGTGACCTTTGTGGTGTGAACCCGTGGAATCTTTTGCCCACATGTGATCTGCCTTTTCAAAGTCTTGGATGTGTCTGGTCACCGGCCTGTCTCAGCGCCGGCTATAGAGTCTCATGCAGGACTGTACCTGCATGCTGGCAAAGGCAACTCGGGAGTCTTCACACTCGGTGGCCTGATTACAGCCTGGGAAATCTTGGTCTCCTTTGGCCACTGTCAGTGCCTCGCACTGGTGCCCTGACGGTTCTATCTGAGTACCATCCTGACCTCATGCTAGCATTCCAGTAGTCCTCAAGCTCACTCTCCTTCTCCCTGCTGCAGAATGGGGTGAACTTTCAGCCACCTTCCCTACACCACACTGATTCTCCAAGGGCCCAACTGACCTTTTGCTTATCCAACGCTGGGATTTCTGACATATTTTGGGTGATAAGCCTACCTGTTTGTTAGGGAACTGTGGCTCCCTTGGGTTACATTTTTCCTTCCTGATGGTGCCCTGGGACAACCAGCCAGGCACAAGCATGCCCATGTGCTATAGTTCCTAATGTCCTTCAAGCTATCAGCCTTCCCCACTGCTGCAGAATGGCTACCTTCCCAGCAGTGCAATGATGCCCTGTATGCCCATTTTCCCTCCCTGTACTTTTGGGTATCTTTTTGGGCCACGAGCCTGCCCCTGTGCTAGAGAAATGTAGCTCTTTTGCCCGCTGTCTTATCCTCATCTTTGTCCCTGGGAGAACCTTCTGGGTACCCGCCTGAAGAAGTGTTATGGTTCTGGTTGTTTCTCCAGCCATCAGCATTTCCTTGAGCTGCAGAATGGAGAGCACTGTAGGCTACCTCCCTTACAGAGTGCTGATACCCCAGGGCCCCATGTGGCCCCTATCTTGCCCATCTCCTGGCCTTCCTGAGATCCTTGGTATCTCAAGCCTGCTTTCATGCTGAGAAACTATGGCTCCTTTCGCTCACTGTAGTTTCCTGGAGGCGGTGCACTGGTAATACCTTCTGGGCAGCAGTGTATATATGTGCTAGGATTCTGGTGGTCCTTCAAGTCATCAACTTCCCCCTTGATGGGGGAAATAGAAAACCTTTCCTCCACCTTCCATCCAGCACACTGAAGCTCTGTAGGCTTATTAGTCACCAGATTACCTATATGGCGGGGTTGTGAGGATACTTTAGGCCACATGTCTGCTGGTGTTCTGGGATAATATGGCTCCTCTCGGCCACTACAGTTCCATGGGAATGGTGCCTCGTGTAACTTTCCCTGTGTTAACTCGTCCTAGTGCTAGGGCTCCCGCATACTTCAGACCATCAGCCTTCCACCTTGCTGAGGAACCAAGAGCACTTTCTGTCACTTTCTCTGCAATGCTCTGATTTCCTCTTGGGGTGTAGGGACATCTGGTTATCAGCCTACCCACTACCTGAGGTTTTGAAGATCCCTATGATCACAATCTTCCTCTTAAACTAGGAGAACTTGACTCCTGTCAGCCACTGTCCTGTTCTCATACTGATGCCTCCAGAGAACCAGTGCCTTCAAGTACACTAGGGTTCCTTCAGTTCTTACACTTACCAGACTTTTCTTTCCAGAGAAGCAAGAGAAGCAAGTGATGCTGGTGGGAAAGCGGGAGTGGGTTCCATCTGGTTACTAGCCTGCCTTCCTCCTGGGATTCTTTGGTCCACAAGCTCGCCTATGTGTTGAGGAACTTTTGCAGAGTGTTGGTCCCCCTGGAAAACCTTCTAACCACAAGCATGCCCATATGCTCGGTTTCCAGTTATCCTGGCCATCAGCCCTCCTCCTTACTGGTAAATTAAAATCACTTTTCGCAATGTTCCCTGTAGTGCACAGATGCCCTGAATGCACATCTGGTCACTAGCGTGCCTGCCCCCTAGGATATCTGGGATCCCTAGGGACACAAGACTGCTGGCATGCTGAAGAAGTGTGACTCCTTTTGTTTACATCTTTTCCTCATGATAGTGTCCTGGGGGGACCCTCTGAACAACCGCCTGCCTTCGTGCTATGGTTCTGGTGATCTTCAGGCCACCTGCCTTCATGCTTGCTGGGGAACCAAAGGTAGTTTGAGCCACTTTCTTTTAGATGCAGTGGTGCCCAGTGAGCCTTTGGTTTTCTTACCTGCTCCGTGCCATGTGCTTTGGTTCCCATGTTCCTTATGGCCATCAGGCTTCCTCATTGCTGGGGAATGGAGAACACTCTCAGCCATCTTTCCTGTAGCATGCTGATGTCCTGCCACTGTTAAAAACAGTTTGGCAGTTCCTCAAAAATTAAGCATAGAGTTACCATATGATTCAGCAATTCTTCTCCTAGATATACACCCAACAGAATTAAAAACATGTTCACACAAAACTTATACATAAATATTCATAGAAACATTACTCACAATAGGAAAAATGTGGAAACAATGCAAATGAAAAGAAGTCATGAACGAATGAACAAAAGGTGGTATATCCATATAATAGATATTATTCAGCCACCAAAAGGAATGAAATACTGATACATGCTACAGCATGGGTGACCCCTGAAAACTTTATGCTAAGTGAAAGAGCCAGACACATACACACAAAAGACATATTGTATGATTCCATTACGGTTAAGTCCACAATATGCAAATCTATAGAGACAGAAAGTAGACTAGATATTTGGTTGAGATGAGGGAAAGAGAGAATTTGGAGCTTAAAGTTTCTTTTAGAGATGATGGAAATATTCTGAAATTAAATAGCGATGGTGGTTGCCAACACTGTGACTATCCATAACACCCCACTCAATTATATAGTTTAAAATGTTTATGTGGATTATCTTAATACAAAATTAAAAATACATTTATTCCAAGACCCTAGCTTAGAAATCTATTGTTTTAAATAGCTTTTAAAATCTATATAATTTTAATGGAGATGTTCCATGGTGTAGAATGGTTTGAGAATCACAGTGAAAAACCATGGATCCTTGGATAATTGTTTCAAACCTATTTTCAAAAAATAAAAGTTATTACTAACCAAGGGCAAACAAGTCACTTTTTCAAGGGTGTCAGTGAAACATAATGATTTTTCACAAGATCGGTCTGGAACTCTTTTTAAAGAGGATTTTATAGCATTGAACTCCACATGGTATGAGGGATCTCTATGGAACAGTGTGCAGCACAGTCCACTGGTTCTCTCCCACTGACTACCTGGTAAAGCAGCACTTGGATGAGTGCTCTTTGTGTGTAGAACTAAA
>NW_011889120.1:917878-938225 GCF_000151845.1 Pteropus vampyrus
CTCAATTATATAGTTTAAAATGTTTATGTGGATTATCTTAATACAAAATTAAAAATACATTTATTCCAAGACCCTAGCTTAGAAATCTATTGTTTTAAATAGCTTTTAAAATCTATATAATTTTAATGGAGATGTTCCATGGTGTAGAATGGTTTGAGAATCAGAGTGAAAAACCATGGATCCTTGGATAATTGTTTCAAACCTATTTTCAAAAAATAAAAGTTATTACTAACCAAGGGCAAACAAGTCACTTTTTCAAGGGTGTGAGTGAAACATAATGATTTTTCACAAGATCGGTCTGGAACTCTTTTTAAAGAGGATTTTATAGCATTGAACTCCACATGGTATGAGGGATCTCTATGGAACAGTGTGCAGCACAGTCCACTGGTTCTCTCCCACTGACTACCTGGTAGAGCAGCACTTGGATGAGTGCTCTTTGTGTGTAGAACTAAAATCAATCCCACTGGAGTTCCTTGCCTGATGATAAACTAAATGAAGCACTAATGGAATAGAGCAGGAAAAACCAAAAGAAAAAGAACAGGTCTAACCTTTTCAAATCTTCTTCTACAAACCTGTTCCTGGCCTGTGAGCAATGACTCTTCCAAAAGTGCTCATTCTGAGAGATTACTTCAAAGTCACAGCTCTGGTCAGATAATGAGATCATGCAACTGCAGTTCTCATGGTTTATGTCAACAAAAGAGTTGTTATCTCTGCAACGTCAATTGCCAAAGGGACTGCTTTGGATTACTTTTTTATTAATTCCTGAATTAGCAGTATAAAAGAAATGGACACCAGTACTGGCTAAACATAATATACCTGGCTAAAATAAAGTTGCAGCACAGAAAATTATATTTTCCCCCATTTTATTTCATTTGATAAGATTTAAAAAATTGTTTTCCAGTTGCTTCCCTTGCTCTCATACTGTGTTTCAAGCTCCATTTTGTTGATCTGTAGTACCCACCTCTCATGGCCCAATTTTTCTCTTAATTTATTCATGTATTTATAGAATGATTAATGTGCCCTTGGCTCTGGGTATATGAAGGCAAAAACAAAACAAAACAAGACAAAACAACCAAAAAGTAATACCTGTTTCCAATAAACTGCCACAGAGTAATAGGAAAGCATGGAAGGTGTTGGTGAATTAAGATATGGGGTTGTTTAATTTTTCATTTTTAGAGAAATTTCTCAATAATGTTTTTATGAACCTTAGTTTTGAGATCGTAATTTTAAAATGTATATTCCAAAATTTAAAATTATTTCTTGCCACAGCTTCCCATACCACCCAGATTGTACAGACAGGTCGATGAGGGTATTGCAGAGAGTAGTCTTATTCCTAAAGATTTTACCCGTTTCTCATTGTATAGCTGGATCTTGTATTTTAATACAGCCATAGTTACGCTAATCACTGTAATTTAAAGAATACAACCTCTTAGGCCGATTGTAGGAAGAATGCTGCAACAACCCCCCCTCAAAAAACCCCAAAGAAACCCCTTATCCTCTTGTCTTTTAATAAGGCCACCACCCATTTTTTTTCTTATACATTTCTCCCACTCAATACTAGCTGTGAAGTAGCACAAAGCTCTCTGCTTCTTTGCAGAGAATACCTAAAACCAATAATGCACATTACTAACACTTTAAAGAAGATACTAACATAGAGACTCTAACAATATAAGAATGACCCTCTACAGAAAAGCAGGGCCTATCTCAGGAATGTAGAATAAAATATAAGAACATTAATTAATATAATTATGTAAATAATACAAGAGCTGCAGAAAGTCATTTGCTTTTTAAAAAAGGAATAGAAGGATATCCCATTAATATATAGACAATTAATAGTCCTTATCATAAACCTTATCATTACAGTCAATAGCAAATCCCTAGAGGAAGTCCCTGTCAACTCAGGAGCAGCAACAGCAGATATCCATGTTCATTATTTTTATATAGTAGCATTTTAGAAATTTTTATTAATGTGGTAAGTCATAGGAGTAAAAGAAAATAACACAAAATTATTATTTTGAGATGATTTGATTATACACCTAGAAATCCAAGGCATTCAGCTAAAAATAACAATCTCTAGTCTTACTGAAAGCTTAATCAAGGTAACTTTATATGAGAAATACTCAAAAGTCAATAGTACTCTGTACTTTAATAATATAGAGACATAAAGCATAATTTAAAAGAGATCTATTCAATAGAAATATAATGCCCTTAAAAGCAGGAGAAATCAACATAAGACAAGATATGTAGAAGTTGAATAAATAAAACTGCAAAATTTTATTGGTACATTGAAAAGAAGACCTGAAAAAATGGAAAATTGTGACATTACCAGATAGAAAGACTGAACATTTTCTCATTTTTCTCCCTAAGATATATTTTAGATGACCTAGAATTCAATTCTTGATATGAAATGATTTTTATTTCTGGAAGTTGATGATTTTACTCTAGAGTTCAACTTTGAGAAAAAATAGCTGATATTCTTAAATATACATTTGGAAATATGGATCACAAAGGGATGCAGAGATCCAGAAATGGTAGCTTCATGGGTAAATACAGAAGATTTTAAAATTTAAATCACAATTTACATTTTTATTTAAATCTTTTCAAAGGATAATTAACTTTTCCACGGAAGTGCCATATAACCCAGCAACTCTACTTCTGGGTATATACCTAAAATAATTGAAAGCAGGAACTCAGATAGATATTTCTATACCAATGTTCATTATTCACAATAGCCAAAAGATAGAAACAACCCAAATGTCCATGATCAGGTAAATGGATAAACAAACAACATATTGTATAACCATACAATGGAATATTATTCAGCCTTAAAAAGTAACAACATTCTGATACATGCTACATAAGATATGGATGAACCTTGAAAACAGTATGCTAAGTGAAATAAGCCAGACACAAAAAGGACAAATATGATATGATTCCACTTACATGAAGAATCTAGAGTAGACAAATGCATGGAGACAAAAAGTAGAGTAGTGGTTTAGTGGTTACCAGGGGGTGGGGAATGGAGAAATGGGGAGTTTTGTTTAATGAGTACAAAATTTCAGTTTGGGATGATAAAAAAGTTCTGGAGATAGATGGTGGTGATTATGGCACACCAACGTGAATGTACTCAATGCCACTGAATTGTATACTTAGAAATGGTTAAGATAATAAATTTGATGTTATACATATTTTACCACAGTAAAAAGACAATTAACTTTTTAAAAAGTAATAACAATGTATTATGGAAACACACACACACAGACCTGGAGAGAACAAACATAAGTATAGTATGGTAAGGTTTTTATACTATTTGTGAGGTTGTGTACAGCTATATAGAGTGGTATACAGTCAAAAGTAAAAAGATTAGTTAAAGATCTATACTATAAACCTTAAAGCAATCACTAAAATATGAATAGTTATAAGCTATAATCTAACAAATGAGACAAAATGAAATAAAAATTTTTCAATTAATCCAAAAGAAAGCAAAAAAAAAAAAAGAAGAAAAAAGAGAAGACTAGTTTGGACAAGTCGAAAACAAAGAGCAAGATGACAGGGTTCAGCATAACTATATCATTCACAAAGTTAGAGGTCTTTAGAGTAGATAGAAATTTAAAGTCTATGGGATGAAACTTTTTAAAATTTTTATTTTATTATTAGTTTCTATAAGACACATACTTTAAATATAAACACAAATAAGTTAACAGTAAAAGAGTGGAAAAGTATACCATGCTAACACAACTCAAATAAAACATGAGTGACTATACTAATATCAAAGATTTCAGAGGAAAGAATATTACCAAGGAAAAAGATGATTATTTAATAATGATAACAATGTCAATTCATCAAGAGAACATTATTATTCTCAACTTTTATACATAGATGCTCCACCTCATTAATTATTAGGGAAATGCAAATTAAAGTCCCAATGAGATACCATTATACATCCACTAAGAATGGCTAAAATTAAAAAGACTAATCATACTATGTGTTTGTGAGAATGTAGAAAAACTGGAATTCTCATACACTGCTGGTGGAAATATGAGACAACCACTTTGGAAAACAATTTGACAGTTTCTTTAAAAGTTAAACACACACTGACAATATGCTTCAGCCATTCCACTCTTAGATATTTACCTAAGAGAAATGAAAGCATATGTGCCTACAAAGACTTGTACATGAATGTTCATAACAGCTTGATTCGTGATAGCCAAAAAGATGAAATGAACCAAATGTCCATCAAAAGAAGAATGTATAAACAATCTGGGGTATATCCATCCAATGTAATGCTATTCAGCAATAAAATGAATAAACTATTGACACACTTCAAAATACTTATCCTGAGGGATACAAACCAGACCAAAAGGTTACATTTTGTATGATTCCGTTTATACGGAATTTTAAAAATGCAATCTAATCTATAGTGGCTAGTGGTTGCCTGGGGAGGAAGTGGCTGTGAAGGGCAAGAGGGGAAAGAGGTAGGGAATACAAAAGGGCACGAGGAAGCTTTTGTGGAGTGATACATATATTCATTATTTTGATTATGGTGGTGGTGCATTCTAAGTATGTGTATTTATTGTGTGTCAATTAAACCTGAATAAATCTATTAAAACATATAGAACATATTGTATATAAATACATATAGTCATTTTACTTATTTAAGATAGGAAAAGGACAGAATAAATAAAATTGGGATAATTATTAACAAATGGGCAACAATCAAATGAATATACCGCACTTAATATGAATGAAAAGTTTTATATAAATAAACTTCTAATATAAAGGAACAAAAATCTAACAAACGTTAAAATGGAAAGAAATTGATCATTTATCAAAAATTGCAGAAGATGCTGACTTTCTGAGTATAGGAGAGAAAGAAACAGTAGCAAAGAAAAAGATGGACAGATAATTATGTATATTCTACAGAAAAGAAAACAAAAAAAGTCATCCGGGAAAAATATCTGCAGCAAAAATACCTGAGGATGAACATCTCAAATATATAGAGTCCAAATAAATGGATCAATTCTAAGATCAACAAATAAGCAAGAAAAATATGTAAATAGCCAATTCACAAAAGAGAAAATTCAACAAGTAAATGTTCAATAAAGAAAGAAGTGGTGACATTTTTTGACCCATTTAATTAGTAAAGCCTTAAAAATAAATGCTAGTAAGAATATTTCAATTCTGATACCCTTCTATATTTCTGCTGCTTTGAATATTAGTATAAACATTATAGAATGTAACAGCTATAGCTTTTAAGAACTATAAAATTATTTAAATGCCTTGGTAGAGTAATTTTCCTTCTGGAACTTTAGCCTAAGGAAATAATCCAAATTCTGGAACAGTCTTATGCATTAAAATATTTTTCAAATAACAATGAAATTAAAAATAGTCCAAATAGCTAAAATAGGAGACTTATTAATTAAATTAGGGTATAACTGCTCAACAAAATATTTTATAGGCATTAAACAAAACAAAGACACTATAACAATATGGAAAAGATATATAATATATAATATAATGCTAGGTTTAAAAGCATGATATTAAATTTTATGCACGCTTGTTAAAATAATGTAAATATTTTAATGCACCAAATGTGAAAGGTAAATATAAAACTGATAGCAGTAGATTAGTGGGTGATTTATTTTCCTATTTTTAACTTTAATGTTCATATTATTATTATTATTATTATTTATTTTTATTAGCTTCAAGCATACAATATATTGGTTAGACATTTATACAGTTTATGAAACGACCCCCCTGGTTACTCTCTCTTCCACCTAGCCATTACCTTACTGCTGACTGCATTCCCTATGCCATGCTCCCCATCCCCGTGACCCTCTATCATATTATTCTGATAGAGATCATAATATTTAATTTTAAATATTATTCTATATTTAAAATTAAAAACCATTCAGGACAAGCTATTTTACAGTAAGTGAGATGTAAATGCTAAGAACCTTTTAAAAACATTTATGGGTAAGGAGCGATACATACATGAAAGCTTTTGGTGCGCAAGGTGAGCATTTTATGGGTTAATTTTCTGGAACTCGTTTTCTTCCTGGGTACACTGATCTTTCTAAAGGCTGTCTAAATCTCAGAATTTATGATTCTCAGTGCTCCATCAATACTAATTAAGTGAAGCTGGGTTTCCACTGATTTTCTTTATTTGTGAACTATAAAAGGCTAAACCAATCAGTTTACATAAACCGATCCAACTAACCAATTCAGTGAAAAAAGTTAAAGTGCTAATTGTGCATTATATAGCTTTGAAGGAAGCTAAATAGATGTTGGTTCTTTAAGGGATTCTTTCACACTTTAGTTAAACCTTGAGTTGAGGTATAGGCACTGACGAAGGATCTGACTGTTCCTAAAAGGTTAAAAATGAACTTTTTAAAAATTAAAATTATTGGGGTAACATTGGTTAATAAAATCAAATAGGTTTCAAGTGTACAGTTCAATAATACATCATATGTTCACCACCCAAAGTTAAATTTCCTTTTGCCACTAAATATTTGACCTCTCCTTACTCCTGTCTACCTATCCCCTCTCCCCTCCCCTCTGGTAATCACAAATTACCAGAGTCTCTGACTGTTTGTCAAGTTTGTTACCTTTAGTTTTACATCCCACATATGAGTGAAATCATACGGTTCTTAACTTTTTCTGTCTGACTTATTTTGCTTAGCATGATAATCTCAAGTCCATCCATGTTGTCACAAATGGCAGTAAATGGGTAAAGCCACTATGGAAAACAGTATGGAGGGTCGTCAAAAATCTAAACAAAGAATTACCATATGACTCAGCAATCCCTCCCTCTACCGGGTATCTACCCAAAAATCTTGAAAACATTTATCCGCAAAGATATAAGCGCCCTGATGTTCATAGCAGCAGTATTCATGGTGGCCAAGACATGGAAACAACTGGTGAAACAACTGGTGTCTTATGTTAGGTGACTGGATAAAGTAGATGTGGAACATATATACAATGGAATACTACTCAGCCAAAATGAAGTCTTTAGAACTCTCAGAGCCGCCCTTCAATGCAAATCACACTGATTGCCAATTCTAACTCTGAAGGCTCAGATGCAAAGAATTATAAGATCTTTGCTTAGTGTACCTTATTAACCCTCAGAGTGGCTTTGTTTGACCATCCTTTCCAAAATAGCCAATCTCCTGCTGTAATGCCACATCCATAATCTTAGTTTTTTCATTGCACTTATTAGTATCTGAAATTATTGTATTAGTTTGTTCACTCTTTTCTTCATCTTTACTCATAAGATCTTATCTGTCTTGTTAACTAAAATATCCCCTGGGTATATAACCCTGCATAGTACATAGAAGGTGTTCGGTTAATAGTTGCTGAACACCAGTGATGGTAAGGAACCAACCATAACAAGGCTTAAACCTATCCAGGACAAGATGAGACAAGATAAAGGTTAGGGAAGACTCATTCAAGACCAGAGTTGGCACCAGAGAAGGTAGCCCAATGGACTGAAACAATCCCAATCCTCATTATGGAAAATGGTCTGCAGCAGGGATTCAACAAGATGGCCTTATGCATAATGGCAAATCTCTACTATTCTGTGATCAAGGAGCAGGGCAAGGAGGTAAGGCAATTATATCATCACAATTCTTAGGCTCATTTTGGAAGCTGTCAGGAACCACCAAAATATAGAGGTAGATGAGGGTTGGTATCTCTCTCACGACTTGGTAATAAAAGAAAGTCCTCTGGTTACCAAATCCTGCTACATACATAGACATTTATTAACATACAGGCAAGAAGAGCTATATAATCTCAAGCTAAAATCCTAGAATTCTGTTTTCTGTTGCTCCATAAGTAACTTGCATAAAATAGTCACCTGACACAAATACAATATTATTGTAGTGGTGGGACTGACTAACCATTCATTATAAAGAGGTGATTAGGAATATTCCAGAACAACAACTAGGTTCCAGATTTAGGGTTAAACATGTGTCAAAACTAATGATAAATGTAAAGAGCTTGCTTGATTCTCAGAGATGGGTAGTGTTTTTAAAATATTTTAGCCAATGAATATATCTCGAATACCACCAACTGCAACCATGAGAGCCTATTTATAATATTTCTTGGCCTAATTCACAAGCTATAAACTTCACCAATGAAAATCTATTTCTACCATTGATTATGCTAATTAGCAAAATGCCTAATGGTGATGGAAGATAAAGATAGTGGAGACATTTATAATAGCCATCCATGAAATGACCTTTCTTATTAGCTGTTACCTGACCATTCCTGAGATATGGATTCCTGATTATGATCACTGATTGTTCCTCAGGGTAGATTAAAACTGACATATTTGTATCATGCAGTCTATGCTGAAGTATTTTAAAGAAAATTACAGATATCATAAATGGTATCTCTGTTCATAACAAAGAGGGCCTTAGCCAGTGATCTAAAGGTATAATGAGGAGGTATAATGGAGGGAATATTGAAAGATTTGAGGTTATAAGAACCAAAGAGGGATTCAAAGCAGGCAACAATTTCAAGTCGGGGCAGAAAGCTAGCCAGGTAACCAAGCAATTCATGGGGGGCATGAATATGAGTGGTTCTACTTAGAAAAAGGGTTAAAAAGCAGATGTGAGACATTAAATCAGGAGCAACACAGATAAGCAGAACTTCTGTCATGGGGCACGAATCTTCACTCTGATCTTGGCACTGGAAAACTTGAATTGTCCAGGAAGTTAGCAAGTGTAAAGTCATGATCTAAGTATAAGTCTCACTACCTTATGGGGGAAATGAAGAGAAATGATAAGGCCTAAATTTCCTTGAGCTTACATGTATATGTATAAGAATATACTCTTATCTGGAATCCAGGTTACCAATATATTTCATTATAACTATTCCTTCGTAATCTTATTTTATGAATTAAAAACATTCTGAGATGAGCCTGCAGCCTGCCAAAGAACTTTATAGCAGAAAAAATGTCAAGAACTCGTGTGTGTGTGTGTGTGTGTGTGTGTGTGTGTGTGTGTGTGTGTGTGTGTGAAGACCTTTATGAGGACTCAGAAGTTGAGTAAAGCTAAACCTATGGATTGGACAGAGGTGGTCATCAGAAGACCCGTCAACATGGAACAGGGGGAGAGGAAGCAGATGTTGGGGTGTGAGGCAGGAGACTGCTTCACCATTTATATTATATCCAAATGAAATCAAGTATAATTTAATCCTGAAGGGAAAAGCTGCTCCAAAGGCTAACATCCATTGGTGGAGGTACATAGAAGAGGATGGGTTGTATACATATGAACCTCATCTAACAAAGCAGCTCATCTTCTTCATTTAGAGTTCATATCTCAAAAGTGTGTCTTAGAAGCCAACCCATAGACATAGATTCAAGTGCACGTACTTTATTTAGGGTGTGATCTCAGGAGACAAAGTAGAGGAGTGCGGAAGTAAAACAAAGAATAGGATCCAGAAAATAAAGTTGTGTTATTACTACTGGAGGCAAGTGGAGCTTAATCACACTGGGAGACCCTGGGACCCAGAATAATTGGTCAACACGTCAGGGTTATCCCACCTGAGGGACAAAGGCACTGAGATATTTATGCAGCAACTTCTGTGAGTCACTGGTCAAAGGCTGTTCTTGTAGGGAGGCATTTATTGGCATTTCTGGCCTTGTGTTTGTACGGGGGAGTGGAAGTACTGAGGAGTTTAAGGCCAGAGAAAGCCTAAGGGCAAAGAGGAGGCAGATGCTGGAAGCAGATTTAGGGTTAAACATGTGTCAAAACTAATGATAAATGTAAAGAGCTTGCTTGATTCTCAGAGATGGGTAGTGTTTTTAAAATATTTTAGCCAATGAATATATCTCGAATACCACCAACTGCAACCATGAGAGCCTATTTATAATATTTCTTGGCCTAATTCACAAGCTATAAACTTCACCAATGAAAATCTATTTCTACCATTGATTATGCTAATTAGCAAAATGCCTAATGGTGATGGAAGATAAAGATAGTGGAGACATTTATAATAGCCATCCATGAAATGACCTTTCTTATTAGCTGTTACCTGACCATTCCTGAGATATGGATTCCTGATTATGATCACCGATTGTTCCTCAGGGTAGATTAAAACTGACATATTTGTATCATGCAGTCTATGCTGAAGTATTTTAAAGAAAATTACAGATATCATAAATGGTATCTCTGTTCATAACAAAGAGGGCCTTAGCCAGTGATCTAAAGGTATAATGAGGAGGTATAATGGAGGGAATATTGAAAGATTTGAGGTTATAAGAACCAAAGAGGGATTCAAAGCAGGCAACAATTTCAAGTCGGGGCAGAAAGCTAGCCAGGTAACCAAGCAATTCATGGGGGGCATGAATATGAGTGGTTCTACTTAGAAAAAGGGTTAAAAAGCAGATGTGAGACATTAAATCAGGAGCAACACAGATAAGCAGAACTTCTGTCATGGGGCACGAATCTTCACTCTGATCTTGGCACTGGAAAACTTGAATTGTCCAGGAAGTTAGCAAGTGTAAAGTCATGATCTAAGTATAAGTCTCACTACCTTATGGGGGAAATGAAGAGAAATGATAAGGCCTAAATTTCCTTGAGCTTACATGTATATGTATAAGAATATACTCTTATCTGGAATCCAGGTTACCAATATATTTCATTATAACTATTCCTTCGTAATCTTATTTTATGAATTAAAAACATTCTGAGATGAGCCTGCAGCCTGCCAAAGAACTTTATAGCAGAAAAAATGTCAAGAACTCGTGTGTGTGTGTGTGTGTGTGTGTGTGTGTGTGTGTGTGTGTGTGTGTGTGAAGACCTTTATGAGGACTCAGAAGTTGAGTAAAGCTAAACCTATGGATTGGACAGAGGTGGTCATCAGAAGACCCGTCAACATGGAACAGGGGGAGAGGAAGCAGATGTTGGGGTGTGAGGCAGGAGACTGCTTCACCATTTATATTATATCCAAATGAAATCAAGTATAATTTAATCCTGAAGGGAAAAGCTGCTCCAAAGGCTAACATCCATTGGTGGAGGTACATAGAAGAGGATGGGTTGTATACATATGAACCTCATCTAACAAAGCAGCTCATCTTCTTCATTTAGAGTTCATATCTCAAAAGTGTGTCTTAGAAGCCAACCCATAGACATAGATTCAAGTGCACGTACTTTATTTAGGGTGTGATCTCAGGAGACAAAGTAGAGGAGTGTGGAAGTAAAACAAAGAATAGGATCCAGAAAATAAAGTTGTGTTATTACTACTGGAGGCAAGTGGAGCTTAATCACACTGGGAGACCCTGGGACCCAGAATAATTGGTCAACACGTCAGGGTTATCCCACCTGAGGGACAAAGGCACTGAGATATTTATGCAGCAACTTCTGTGAGTCACTGGTCAAAGGCTGTTCTTGTAGGGAGGCATTTATTGGCATTTCTGGCCTTGTGTTTGTACGGGGGAGTGGAAGTACTGAGGAGTTTAAGGCCAGAGAAAGCCTAAGGGCAAAGAGGAGGCAGATGCTGGAAGTTGGCAGGACAGTGAAATGTAAGGGCTGGAGGGGACAGGAGTGTGGTGGTGGTGGGGATCTGCCATACTTGATAAATAACAGTTGCAGTTAACTCTTCATAATAGGATGTCTGAAGTCAGATTAAGGTGGAGTTCAGGTTTTGTGTACTCTGTCTCCTCGTTTCAGCTTTCTTAACCATTCCCGTGGCCCTCCTCCTCTTTGGCAAGGGAAAAAAGTTAAAAATGTCTTCTCCAAAATGATTTTTATAGTTTTCAGAATCTGAGAAGTATATCCTTGGCTGTTACCAGAAGTAAACATTGAGGCTAGACCCGAAGACTGCAACACTCTTCGTCTTCATTACCAATGGAGATATAATGTGAGTGGAATTAATTGAAGGTTGAACATATAAGGCACTTAGAGAACCACCTCTTACCAGTCAGAGGAGAGAGAGTCTTCTGCTCAGCTCAAAGCTCACACTGTTCTCCATCCTCTAGGATGACTCAGGAGAATGAATCTTTTTCAAAGGCATTAAAGGGGCCTGTGGAAAGAAAAATGGTGTTAAAAGCATGATAAAATTGAAAAGAAAACAAAACTCCTGGCATCTGTGCCCTGAAACATCATCCAACTTCTGTGATAAGTATGTCAAGCACATCCTTTCACTTCAGAGTGCTTGTGGTCCTGGCATCCTTCCCACCTTGAAACAAGAAAGAACCCTCCATATGCCCGGGTCATTTAATAATAAAGTTTATGATGCTACTACTGACACTGATTTTGCCCCGGCCACAAAAGTGTGAGAAAGAGCCAGATTTTTGTGAGAAGCCACAGAATGTGAAAGTTTTTTTTTTTTTCTCTGAAGGATACTTTATCATTATTCCTCAAACAGCTCTTTTTCTGGACAAGCATATGAAGCCTAGAAAACATTTTGAAGCTGTAATTGTAGGGGTCTAGTCTGTACTAAATGGAATATGATAAGCCTCTTACTGTAGCTGGGCCTCCAATGTTTTTATCAGGTCAGAAGAGAAGGAATTAATACTTTATAATCCGAAAATTGGGTTTTGAAGTTGATTTTTATCTTTTAAAAATATTGGTGTTTAAGATTATCCAGAAGTCTTTAGAATATACAGTATTATGAGCTCAGAAGTAAGTTTTTTTTGTTTTTGTTTTTTTTTGTGTGAATGTCTGTGCCTAAGCATTTCCATTGACCCCTTTCCAGTTAAGAATCACTAGAGAGAACAACACCTTAACCAAAAATGGCAGTGATGATTCACGCAAATGGATGGTTTCTTCTAAGTAATTGAAAATATTTCTATTGCAATCACTGAAACTCTTTTTTTTTAGATCTAGAGGTCAGAATTTACCTGCTATCATTCCCTAATCTAATGTATCTCTGTGGAGAAGTACCTAGTGTTTTAATAGGCTCTTTGGTTTGAAATGATAGTGAGAAGATTTGCCATTTTGAAGAAGAAAATTCACTGATGATTTATTGGGGGTTAGGTAGGCTTCATTTATCTGGGTGATGATGCTGAAATGGGGAAAAGTTATATTTCATCCAAAATGGCTTCCGATAATGTTCCACAAAGTATCTAGATGTCTTTCTAGAGGGAAAATAGGGTTTACCAATGTTTTTGCTTTTGTTATTTTTGTTGTGGTTTTATTTGGATCTGCTTCTGAGTTCCTGCACACATGAATTTGACTCAGTTGAGAAAGTGGCTCAACCTAGTCTTGGAGAAGTCACTTGGTAACTAAGTTTGCTTATCTGTAAAAAGATGGCTTCTCTGAGCTCCTTTTCTCAATTACACCCAGTGTTCTCTCTATATTTTGTACCTTTGCACCTATCTCCTGGTGGATAAGCTAGTCAGAGCGAAAAGGGAGGTTCTGAGAAAGAGGAAGAGAACGGAAAGTAGAAATGAGGATGGATAGTCTACTTTATTATTTCATGAAGGAAATGAAGACAAAAATGTGTTTATTGCTATCTCATTTCCTTCAATGGCTAAAATGTTTTCTGTAGGATTCGAGACCAGGATACAAAGGAGTTTGAGAAGAAGATGGATTTGAAGTCTGATAGTAGCAACTTTGCTACAGGGACTAGATCTGCAGGGATATGCATCTCCTTCCCCTAATTTCCTCAAAAAGTAGAGTGTCAGACATTGAAGACAAATTACCAGTGTACTGCATCAGCATGACCAATGATTCAGCTGATTGGGCCAACACATATTTCTTCTGATGGACTAGGAATGTATTTTGGTTTCAGGACTACTAATTCAATGGTTTTATTTTTTACTAACTCTATGGCAGAAGTTTCTATGCAAAGAATTAGTTGCACATAGACACACATGCTTCTTTAACATGGATTTCTTACTTACAAGTAAAATTTTGGTAGGTGGAAGCCTACAGATTGTTTTGAAAAAGTTATATAAATGGAACTGGGCACAGTTGAGAGTTGCTCACTACTTCAACAACAGAGAGACTATTAGTCAACTTTTATCATATTTTAAGAACACTCAAATACATGTAATTTTAAATATTGGGTCCTTAATGAAGACCAAGTTATTTAAGATTAAAACACACAGTTGAAAATAGCATCCCATTAAGGTTTTAAAACTGTCAACCTTGATTCTTTTTAACTTAATTTTTTCTGTCAGTATGTTAACTATATAATATGGAAACAACCTCATCATTAATATTTACTCAATCTGATATCTCTAATGTAGCCAGATGCTAGCAGGGTAGCATCTCTGTTGAGCAGAATACTCTCTAAGTTAAGAAAACTGTCCATAATGAATCTAGTCACATTGCAGTTAAAATATCACTCCATCTCACATAGCCTTAACATTAACAGGAAAAATCATTAAATTTGCCCCAGAAAGGCAAAAGGGCACATTTTTCTACATCAATGGAAATATTGATTTTTAAAAAACTGAGGCTCTAAGATCCAGGCATAAATGGGATCCCACTTTCTAAATGTCTATAAATTCATTGGAGACAGAATTGATAGTCTTATGAGTCTGTCCTTTGTATGCTTAAAACATCCCAAGTTTCTGATGCTAAAAGATTTATACATCATTTTATATTTATAACTTATTTCTATTCATTACTCTTCAGGGTGGCTGCCAGAAAGTTGTTCTGGTATTGGCCGCAGGTTTCAGAGAAGACAACAGCTATCAAGAGAGTATGGGATGAGATAGAAACTTATAAATGGCAGCAGTAGGATTATAATGAACTGAGATTGCATTGTCTTTTAGTATATGTGATGAGAAGTAAAAGAGAAGCTTAGGAGATCAAGAGTACTTTGCTACTTAGTAAACCTTGGTACTTAGCACCTTACGTGCTATTGCTAGATTCTTGGAAGTCTACACTTGCCATCAGAGGTCTCCTTGGTGCTATGTGTTGTGGCTACTAAATTAGGTAAGAGGTAGATGGTTGCTATTTATCAGTCCTAAACATTCTGGGTTATCATTCTCTGACACCATATATTTAAAGATGGAAAGAAGCCAACATAATAATAAAATGTTAAAAGTTATCCTTCAGGAAGGAAAATGTAACTTATTTTCACCCACTCTCAAGACAAAACAAGTGGGCACTACATTACACTGATTATCTTAAAACTTACTACAGTGGAAATTTCACCGCAAAGGGAAGTTAACTATCACCATTTCTTCATGTTAGAATGGCTTTGCTCCATGTATGTGATTTGGGAAGCAACACACCATGAAATTATCTTGACATTATTTCGAAAAACATTTTTTTTCTGAAGATATTGTTTTGTGAACTTTTTTTAAAAAGTTAATTGTGGTTAAATATACAAAACATAAAATTTATTATCTTAAGCATTTTTTTAGTGCACAGTTCAGTAGTGTCAAGTAAATTCACTTTGTTGTGCAACCAATCTCCAGAACTTTTTCATCTTCTAAAACTGAAACTCTACATCCATAAAAACGTCTCCATTCTTCTCTCCCCTCAAACCCCAATGATTACCATTCTATGGTTATATTTAAGAATTTGACTACTCTAAGTACCTCATATATGTAAAATCATACGATATTTGTGTTTTTTTTGTAACAGACTTATTTCACTTAACATAATGTCTTCGAAGTTCATTCATGTTGTAATGTGTCAGAATTTCCTTCCTTGTTAAGGCTGAATAATAATCCATTGTATGTTTATACCACATTTCGTTTTGTTATCCATTCATCCATAGATGAATAATTGGCTTTCTTACACCTTTTGGCTATTGCGAATAATACTGCTATGAACAAGGATTTACAAATATCTCTTTGAGATTCTGCTTTCAATTATTTTGGGTATATACTCAGAAATGGAATTGCTGGATCATATGGTAATTTCATTTTTAATTTTTAAAGAAAACTCAGTACTGTTTTCTAGAGTGGCTGTACCATTTATATTCCTACCAATACTGCACAATAATTCTAATTTCTCCTCCATATCCTCACCAATATTTATTACTTACTGATTTTTTTATAGTAGCCATTCTAATGGGTGTGAAGTGGTATCTCATTGTGGTTTTGATTTACATTTCTCTAATGCTTAGTGATGTTGAGCATCTTTTCATGTGCTTGTTGGCGTTTGTATATCTTCTTCGGAGAAATGTCTATTCCAGTCCTTTGCCTGTTATAAAAGCAAAACTTTTTGTTGTTGTTGCTGTTGTTGTTGAATTCTGTCAAGTTTTGTGGTAAAAGGATCCCATGGTCAAAGAGTTTGGGAAACCCTGATTGTTTTATCATCTTCTTGAAGATTTGTAGTATACTTATATCATTTTAAAGGCTCTGAGAATTAGTACAGTGAAGATAATTGCTAACTCTGTATAACACAGTATTTTCCACACATAATTACTGTCAAACCATTCTGCACTGAACACTTATCCCCATCTTGAGCTAGTGGGTAGCTACTAAATGTAATTTGTGAAAAGCTCCTCTGAGAGTTTTTTTTTTAAACAATAGCTCATGAAGAAATATTTCCATATGAGAAGTAATGACTGCTGTAGCAGGTTTCATCATGCTGTCTCCCATTCAGACAAGCTTTTCTCTTTCATCACTTTGCAGATATTTATTGAGTACTGACTCAGTGCTGGGGATATGGAAAAAAATAAGTGATAGCCACTTACTTAAAGAATCTGTAAGAGGAAGTAAATAATCATAGTAGAATTTGGAAAAGCTGCTGTGATAATGGTAACACATATTATCTTAGGTTATTTTTTTGCAAGTTAACAGAAAGCAAATCAAACTAGCTTTAGCAAAAAAGAGGAATGTGTCATAAGGATACTGAGGTGTCTCATGAAACTCAAGGGCAGGAATGCAGCCAGCTTAGGAAAGACCTGAAAAGCTGCCAGGACTCTCTATTTGTTCTTTCTTCTTTATGAGGGCCCGTATAAATCTTCCACTGGGCACAATAATTTTTTACACATAACTTTTCACTTTACATATTATACTTTCACTTTACATATTATACTTTACATATACACTTGCAGGGGCTGTTTTGTTCTTTTCAGTTCCTATTCTAAATTCCAAGGAAAGAGTAACTGTTGACTCAGTGTGTGTCAAGTATCTATACCCGGTTCAGTCAACTGTGGCCAGTGGGATGGAGCCATATGTCAAAACATGGCTCTTATGGACCCAACATCCTCTCCAATTTCATCTCTTGTCACTTCCTGCATACATTCCATATTCTACTGATACCAGTAATGATTGTTTATTGAGAAAACCAAAAATAATTAACATGAATTTTACTACTGATAAGGTAATTCTGGATAAACATTCAAAGCCTTACTTACATACCAGCAATGAATAATTATAATATGTAACAGAAAAGTACAACCCATTCACATTAATAATAAAAAGACAATTTAAATAAAGGTTATTCTTAACAAGAATGTACAAGACTGAGAAATTTTAAATTTAAATTACAAACCACGGATCTTGGCCAAAATATCTAAATTGGGTTTTCTAGAAGCTGAATTCTCAAACTCAGTAACTGCCATCTTATATGTCTGTCTCTTTTACACCAACATGGATAAAAAGTGAGAGTAGTCATCGAAGTGAACCATCCAGCCTCAATGACACAGAGAGCAGATACTCATTTGCTGACTTACGCTGTCATCTGCCTTTATATATATGAGCAACTTGAACTAATTGTTGAGGTAATGAATAAGTAAGAGAGGATTTAGGCAGTTTCAGGAAAGACAGATTAGCTCCCAGAAGCCAGAGAACAATAAATCAATGTGGAATCCAGGTCTGAGAAGTTGGCAGAGAGCAAATTCCCATACATAAAATATGTTAGTTAAATTCTATTCACCTGAGGTTCTGTTTGGCAATTTGAGAGGAAATTTGTAGATTCAGAAAAGGAAATGCTTGCGAATAATGTTTTACATATTTCACAGGAAAGCATCTTCATCTTATCAGTTTTTAGAAAATTTATTCTATGAATGATTTCCTGAAAATATTGGATTTTTACTATAGGCATTAGTTTTAACTTAGGTAACAAAAATCCTAAAGGGGTTATGCCATTCTTTAAAATTGTTACGTTTCTTTGGTCCACTAAAATTTATGCTTTTCACTCACATAACTCTTCTTCAAATAATTTAAATTCAGGAGTTTAGATAGTGCTGTTCTTTTATCCTGTGAAGATTTAACTCTTTAATTTTTGTGAAAGCCTCTTATTTTTTAAGATAATGATTTCTTGATGGATACAGTTACTTGAATTCTAGGTACTTAAGGTTATATTACACTTTTTACTGCAGGAAATGGAAAATTATCATTTTTGAATTATAATTAAGGGGAAATAGTTCACTGTTTGCCTTGTATTAATTATTTGGACTCAAATATTTTTCTTTGGCAAAATAGAGAATAAAAATATTTTCAAGAGGAAACTAAGTGCCTTTTCCCCCTTTTCATCTGAACTTGGGTATATATAGTAACTCTTATAATTAAGGTTGTAACAGCAGAAATGTATAGGTTATTAATATTCTCCTAACTGAATTTTAACAGAGAAGTCTATTCATGGCACCATCAAATCCCTTGAAGACATTTTAACATGCAGACAGATTCATTCATTTATTGATCCATTCAACAAATTAGACATCAAACAAGTTTTGGCTTTCAGGATTACCAAACTATGCTTTAAGCCAGCAGTAAGAAAACTATGGCCTGCAGGCCAAATCCAGCCAATTCCTTGTTTTCGTAAATAAAGTTTTATTGGAACACCACCAACACCACTAAACTCATTCACTTGTATATTGCCTCTGGTTGCTTTGCTAGTATAACAATAGAGTAGACTGGTTACAACAGAGACCATATGGCCTGCAAAGCTGAAAATGTTTACTATTTAACTCTTTACAGAGAAATTTTGCAGAGAATCCCAGCTTCAGCTCCAAATGTAAAAATCTTAGAAGTTGGCGCACCTTTTCTTATAACTCCTATCTTTTCGGCTGAGCAAACTGAAAGTCAACAACTTTTCAAGGACCTATCAGAGAACTAAGATTAGAGAGAAACCTGCTATCTATCTCAAGATCTGGAGGGACAAGTGAATGCAGAGAGTCACAGGCAAGATTTGCTTACCTGGAGCAAAAGCCACTGGGGCCATTAACTGGTAGGAACACTTAAATGGTGATCTTCGCTAATTGCTGGACCTGAGTATGGACTAGCATGAGAGTAAGAAATTCTGGATTGTCCGGAGGTCCCCATGTTTTCATGGAATTTACCTCCAGAAGTATCACCAGTGTTAAATGTTGAGAAAGATGCTTTTGGACTCTGGGAGGGAGAAAAGAAGAGTTGCCATTGTGAAATATGCCCTGACTGTTCCTTGTAACAAAGGCCTTGTCCCACATGGAAGAAGGACATTGTCGCATTCTAGCTACCTCTGGCTTTCCTGTCTTATGCAAAGAGGGTAAACTAAGGAACACTTGTGAAGGTCAGAACCTATGGATACAGGTCCAGGAAAAGATTGAGATGTTAAAAACAGACTCATTTAGGAGGTCAAGAAATCCCAAGATAGAATACATAATGTGACAAAATAACTGTGTTACAAATGTACGAAATGACTTCACTGAAGGGGAAGAGGGAAGGTGGTGACCTAAGGAACTTTGGAAATGAGTAGAATCTGTAAGACTAAAGGCAAAAGAAGCTGTACATGCTCACTACACTCTACTTGATACAGTTTTTTTTCCTATGAATGTGTATGTTAAGAATTCTAGTACCACTGTACATGTATATTGGAACCGAATAATTAAGTAAATAGATAGCAGATGGTAGGAGTCAGGTTTCTCACTGTTGGAGTGGGAGTTTACAGATCAGCAAGGGAAGAGGTCAGAATGATTTTCAAGGCAACTGATTAGAGCTGAGGACATCAGTATGAACTCATGTTAAGGTGAATAGAGATACAGATGGTTACATATAGAAATAATTATAAGTATGAGTATATATTCAGATTAGGATACATACACATATTCCTTTACTGTCAGTTGAGAGAGCATAGAAACAATGACACACCAGTAGCTATAAGCACACGTAGCCTCCAGCTCTTGGTTTCTAAAACAATTCTCCAATAAAATGAATCAAGGCTCCTTAGAGAAATGGCTGACTTCAGGACTTAGGCAGGCAAAATAGAAGATGAGGCTGGAGCATCTTACAGTGTCAGAAAGTAAGCAAGTACTCAAGAAGAAAAGAAACAAGCAACCCACATGATTTAGATATGTTAAAGGGACATAGGAGCCAACTGAAAGTGCTTCAAGTGGCCAAAGCTGAAACAATTTGAGCAAAGAAGTAAAATAATAAATACATAAGCACTGGATTATAACCCAATATATAATATAGATATCCACAAGTCCATACTGATATTATATATAA
>NW_011889120.1:938490-1010431 GCF_000151845.1 Pteropus vampyrus
TTCGCATGGTGACTTCCTTCCAAAAATCACAGTACAGGAAATATAGAAAGAGGGAAAGAAGAGCAACTTAAGAGACAAACACCATCTCAGTCAGGTGATCAAGGTCAGCATCAGCAGCAGTAAGTTATATTGATACCATGATATTATGCGATGAAAATAGCACTTTACCTCTGTGATCTTCCTTCCCAAAACCCGTTACCCCAGTCTAATTGTAAGAAAATATCAAATCCCAATTGATGAACATTATACAAAATATCTGATCAGTAATTCTCAAGATTCTCAAGGTTATCAAAAACAAGGGAATATAAGGACACCTGATGACTAAATGTAATGTGGTATCCTGAATGGGATCCTGGAACTGAAAAAGGATATTAGGTACAAATTAAAGAAATGTAAACGAAGTATGGACTTTAATTAATAATAATGTATCAATATTGGTTCATTAATTGTAACAAATGTACCTTACAATGTAATATATTAGTAATAGGGGAAACTGGATGTGGGGTAGATGGGATTTCTTTGTATTCTTCTGTAATTTTTCTGTAAATCTAAAAACGTTCTAAAATAAAGTTTTTAAAAACAACTTTGCTGACCCTACCTTAAGTGAAAGAACGACGGAAGTGATTGGTTTGCACATCTTTTTGTGGAAGGATAAATGAAAAGCAAATTTGTTAAAGGAAGATAACAAGATGGTTTCAGATCATCCTCAACTACTGAAGAGTCAGTTTAAGCCCTGATTCCTCTCTGTGCAAAATTATCTTTCGGCGTGGGAAGGCAGCATATTGCATGTCATAGGAAATTGGAAAGAAATATACAAAATATTGTGATGTTCAACCGAAAGAGTTACTTGCAAATATTTGATAGGGATTCATCACATATATCTTATACTTTAAAAAACTGCAATTTAAATTCACAATTTTTATTGTATTTAAATGAGAGAAATATTTGTTTATAGAAATGAATTCTTACCAAGAAATGGAATTAACTGTGAATAAGAGACCCTTCTGATAGACAGCAAAAATTGAAAAAAAAAAATTATTGCATGAGATATAAGCAATGGAAAATTCATTGCTTTTCTGAAGCAACCCCACAGAGTTAATTCCTCTATGGTGCTGAAGGCTTCTGCTTTGAAATTTATTTTATTGACCTAAAGCTTAAACTGCAGGGTGACTCAAGGATAATTGACAGGAGGGAGAGAACATCATGCTAGCATTGTCACATATGCTCTCACTCAATCCCTTGTTAAAAGATGCATTATGTAAATGTATCCTCTGCTGAATTTTGTTAGCTTTTCTTTTTATTTTTTTTTCTTTTATTTTTGGTTCCAGGTAAAGTATTACCCATGTTTGTCAAGGAAGAGGGGTAAAATCCACCTTTTCAAATGGTTCAGTGATCATGTCCCCACACTTCAATTTCTGCCTGAAATTCAAGACCATAAAAGGTTTCAAAACATTTAATGTTACTTTGTATCTTATTTATTTGTATAATGTGGGTTTAAGAAAAAAATAAAGCATAATTAGGAGCAGGAAATAGATGTAATTAGACTCTGAAATATGTTTCTTTAGTGAAGTTCTTTCCCAAAGTTACCCTGTAGCTTCGAAATCAATCTCCATCACACCAGCAAAGAAATGATCAATTATTCATCCAGTTAGATATATGTCAGCCAAAACATAAAAACCAAAGATAGAGATATGTGAAGAGTTGAAAGAGGCAACAGCACGTTAGGCTATTTATTAATCAGAATCCAGATTACTCCCCAATTAAACACTGTGGAAATTACAGAGGAAGCAGTGGTCTTGCATCTTTGATGGAGTGGTTAAAGTATTTCTCAGTGAAACAGACTGTTCCTGCAAATGGTTCTTATAAAGCATATAAAATAGCATAGCTGCTGGAGGAAATAAAAAGAGTAATGGGCTTTTACGAAAAACAAATACAAATGATAAATAAATTATAAATATATATTGTTTACCTTTGAGCTGATGGTTGACCATGCTTTAATATCAGTCTTTAATAATGAGACCCCCTGAGAATTTGATTCTCTGTTTTAAGGCCACTGAGAATACACAATCAATACAGGGGGCACATAAAAAACTAATCAGAAAAAATACACTACTGTCCTTGGGTTTTGGAGATAAAAGATTAGCTTTTGGTTCTTTATTTGTGGTATGTTTCCTAGCATACAGTGAAAAAAATAGAGTCTTGTTTTTTAGTCTTAAAATCTCCCATATTTGCTATTTTGGTATCAATATATTCGAAGAGAAATAACTTGAGCAAAATAAAGTTGATGGGCCTGATCTCAGTTGACTTTTAGCCTGTGTTCCCCAGACCCAGAGCTATCCTGCAAGCCTGTTTTCTTGTAAACCAGAGCATGCCCTACTTAAAACAGCTAGCTATAAATGAATCAGGACTGTATCATTCTAAGACATACACAATTTGGGGAGGGACTTGAAAATTAAAATCCTGAAAAACAATCTTTTATCAGTTTCATTTATATTGAACAGCAATTGGAAATGCTTTCTTTTAGCAAAAGAGTGATTAAACCTCTTTATCTTCACTTTTAAGAAAGAGAGATTTGACTAAATGTAGGTATGTCTTCGCTGTCAAGACTTAGTCACGCATGGAGGGTAGGGCTTATTAACCAGAGGTAATTGATGCAGGCATTAGTGTCACATAGCTGCAGTCAGGCTATCATGCCTCTCATGGCCATGCTTCTTCCCTCATCGTTCAGTTCATTAACATGCCACTGGAAAAGACCAGCACAGAGTATGCCAAGGCAGACAAAGAAACAACTCAAGGGAGATTTAAACTTCATGACTCTCTCTATATCTATATCTATATCTATATCTATATATAGATCTATATCTATATATAGATATATATAGAGAGAGTCATGAATACACACACACACACACACACATAAAGTTTAAAGAATTTAACTACTCACAGCATGGTAAAACCCCACAGGTCCCTCCCACCCCATCCCCGTCCCCAGTGAAACAATCCATATTATCCTTGTGGCTAGAATTATGATAAAATGAATTTGAAAATAATTGCAGAATGGTGCTTGTGTCTTTGGTCAAGAAACAATAGTGGGAATTCCTTTCATCTCTCCAGACGTACAGCTTGTTCCTCATACAAAGTGGCCTGGTGAGGTTACAACTGTAACCTCAGACTGGAGAGGCCTGGGTTGTAGACTTATGTCCACATTCTTTAATCACAACAGTTACTCTGCAGTGAAAGGAAAGCAGAATATGGTGGCCATTCTCAGAATATTTAAATTTATAGAACCTATTCTGCTTTATCTGGATATTTTGAGAAAATGTATTATCTCTTTTTTAACTTTTACCACTAGCAATAACAGTTATCATGTATTGAATGCTACTATGTGCCAGGCTGTGTGCATTATTTACCTAACCCTCACAAAACTCTGACACGAAGGTATTATGATAGGCATTTTACAGATGAGGAAACAGGCTCAGCTCACAGAGGTAAACATTCTTTGTCATATGTTTTGCAGTTAGAAGTAGAATATTAGTAAATTCCAGATGTGTGCATCTCTATCTGCACCCAATGTTTCTCATTTTATATATTTACCTACTTGCCTAAATTCTTCACAGTTCCCTAAGTATATGCATATCTGTGCAGTAGCAGCAAATGCATTTGTTCTAGCTTGGTCAAGTTAAAACATTCAGGTCTGGACCACTAAATTACTACAGTCTGATTGTAGCAACATGATGGATATCCAGAAATACCAATTGAAATGACTGGAAATAACCTCTGGCAAAGTTGCTCAATCGACTTTTGTGATACCATGATCTCATTTTTGAAGATCATTTTGCATTAATCTTTTACTCATTGACTTCATCCAGAATGTAGCTTACATTGCTTTGCCTAAACAATTAAGCACAACCCTGACTTGTCTTCTCCTATTTCCTTGGAATGACTCTAGATTTCTCTATTACCCTGGATTACAAAGAGAAATGGACAAGGCATTTCTCTTGGAGGCTAACTCATTTAAAGTTAGAGATAAGTGTATGATACAAGTATGAATCAATGAGGGTTGAGAGCCTTATTGGAACAATAAGCAAAAAAAAAAAATCCAATTTAATAGGAAAGAAAACTCAGCTTTAGTTATCCAAGTTCATGACTAGGTTATTTTGATCAAATTCACCACATAATAACTTGCTTATACGTTATTTCACTAGCGCCATTATTAGAGCAGCTATCAATAGTAAACTTGGAAAGCTATGAAACTAGCACTGAGATGTTACAAGTTAACGTGGAGAAATTAATTCATTTATTCTACAAATATGCTTGAGTGCTTTCTGTGTGGTAGGCACTGTTTTAGTTGCTGAGGATACACTAGTAAAAAAAGGAACTATCTTTATCCTCATGGAGTTTACATTCTGATGAGGGAAGGCATAGCTTTCTCTCTCTCTCTTTCTCTCTCTTTCTCTATCTCAAGTGCTTTGTGAAAAATAAGAGAAGAGAGATCAGAATTGAGAGTGAGGGTAATTTTATTTTATTATTTTTTTGCTTTTCTCTTTTTTAATTTATTTTTTTAAAAAATATAAATATTTTTCAACTACAGTTGATATATAGTATTATATTAGTTTCAGATGTACAGCATAGTGATTGGATATTTATACAACTTACAAAGTGATCACCCTGATAAATCTAGTACCCATCTGACACCATACATAGTTACTACAATGTTATTGACTATATTCCTTATGCTGTACTTTATATCCCCACGACTATTTTGTAACTACCAATGTGTACTTTTTAATCCCTTCCTCTTTTTTACCCAACCCAACCCCTATCCTGTCTGACAACCATCAAAATGTTCTCTGTATCTATGAGTTTGTTTCTGTTTTGTTTATTTTGTTCTTTATATTCCACATAAAAGTGAAATCATATGGCATTTGTCCTTCTTTGTCTGACTTACTGAGGGAGGGAGTAATTTTAGATAGAGTAGTCTGGTAGTTTAAAAACATGCCTGCAAATTCTTTGACACATTTACCATGGAGACAAGGATATATATGTCCCATCCCCTTGAATCTGGGCTGGTCTCTGTAACTTGCTTGTAAGCAATAGAATTCAATGGAAGTAAAATTATATGATTTTTGAGTTGAGGCCATAAAAAGCAATGCAGCTTATGCTGAGTGAAACAAGTTAGATGGAAAAAGATAAATATCATATGATTTCACTTATATGCAGAATGTAAGAAACAAAAAGAACAAACTAATCAAAAACAGACTCACAAATATAGAGGACAATCTGGTGACAGCCAGAAGGGAGCGGTTTGGGGGGCTGGGAGAAGGGTGAAGGATTAAAGAAGTACAAATTAGTAGTTGATAGATGGTCATGGAGATGGGGAGCACAGCACAAGGAATGCAGTCAGCAGTAAGGTAATGGCTAGGTGGAGAGCCAGAGGAGAGTAAGAGCCATCAGGGGGATCATTTCATAAACTATATAAATGTCTAACCAAGGTACTGTCTACTTGAAACTAACAATAAAATAATATTTTTAAAAAAGCAATGCAACTTATAAATAGAGTCACAAGGTTTTTCCCAAATGCATTCTAGGAGGTGATAGAAACTACCTACCTTTTAGAATCACTGGTTAGGAACTTGAATTAGCTTGAATACATTGTAGATAATTTCTTGAGTGAGGACAGTTGGTTTTCACCCACTTAGAGCAATAGTATGATGGCTACATATTCCCATCTATTCATTTTTATGTAGCTGGCAATCCTGGGAGTGGAGGATAAGGAGAATTTAGGTAGAACGGGCTGTAGTTATTTCTTGGGGGAAGCTTGTGTGCTATACTCTCTTAATTACACTTCATTGAATATTCAGGACTTCCTTCATCTGCCCAGTGGTCTTCTCTACTCTCATGGAGTTTAGCTCATTCTCCATACACAGATGTGCACCTTGAAAGATGTCAAGTCCCAATGGCATTTACTTCTTTCCACCTATAGCTAGGAGAGCAGAAGTTGTTCTATGCATTTAAAGTATAAAAGGTTTTAATACAGGAAATGAGAAACTTAAACAAACTTTGAAAGATCTGTGGGGGGGCGGTGCAAAGATCAGGGAAGTGGCCAGCAAAACCCTTGGTATGAAGCATCGGGCAGGTGGTGCTTAAGAACTAACCTGGAAATTGCTGCAATTCAATGAATTTCTGGAATATGTCAAAGACCATCTTAATCTGTAGCAGTGAGGTGAGTGGTTCTCAGGGTCTCCCCATCCAGAAGCTCTGTGAACTTCATATTTGTTCACGTATCTCCCCAAATCTTCCTGGTCTCCCTCTTTCTGGCACTTAACCCTGAAACCAAACACAAAGAGGGCATTGTAGAAAATGTAATTCCTTTTCCTCCTACTCTCATGGGGTTTAGCTCATTTTCCATACACAGATGTGCGCCTTGAAAAATGTCAAGTCCCTGTGTAAGTTAGAAGGGGGTGGTGATGAAGACAAATTGACGACAGACAATCTAGTGTACTTGCTTCAGAAAGCCTTTGTGGTGATGAAATGAAATTATGCATATAAAATGATGAAAGATCATGCAACTGGAATAAATGCTATCTATTATTAGAATTAGTATATTATTAGTAGTATATACTTTCTGAAAAGGAAGAGTGATATGATACTGTTGTACTCTGATAGCTTTACTTGAAAGTAGAAATTTTGGCCCAAAACTCAGATTGCTCTTCTCTTAGAATTATACCTTTCCTTTTAGCCCAGATTGAGGTTCCTTTTCAGAAGAGGTACATATATACACAAATTAAATGTAACTATCACAGGAAATTAGAAGTCCACCATCCGAAACTCTAAGCTGATATATCTTCAGGCTTTGCATACTAATTCAAAGATATGAAAACCTTTCAAGGATCTGCAAAATAGGGAAGGCATTTCAAGATAGTGATGTAGGAAGATCCTGAACTCACCTTCTCCCACAAACATAACAAATTTACAGCTATATATGAAACAATTTCCTCTGGAAAAGATCTGAAAACTAGTTGAACAGTTCCTCTACAACAAAGGACAAAAGGATCACATCCAGATAGTAGGAGAGGTAGAGATGTGGTTTCACCAAAACCCTGCACAGTGACGCACCATTGGAAAGGATCTCACAAATACAAAGCTTCTCTCTGAGGAGAGGTTTGTGTCCCACATCAAGCACTCTAACCCTTGGGACCTACACCAGAGAGACCAGCCCTCACAAAATCTGGCTTTGAAATCCAACATGGCTCACATCCAAGAAAACCAAAGGGCTGCAGGAAATGGAGATTCCACTATTAAAGGGTTTGGGCACAGACTCACTCGCTCAGTGCCTAGTGCAAAAGGATGGTTTGAAAAACATCTAGACCATATGTGAAGGAGATGCATTTGCTAATCCTAAAGAGCCTGCTGGAAGGGCAGAGGCCTGCTAGAACTCTCTCCAGAGATAGAGGTGCCATTTTTGCATTTATAATCAATTTGACAAAATTTAAAAGTATTAAAAAAGTATATTCTGCTTATAATGCCTCTTTCCTTGATTCCTGATGACGAGCATTTTTGGTAGTGCCTATTCACAATGACTCTAGGCTGGGCCACATCACTTGTTTTGGTCAATAGGACAGTAGTAGAATTGAGAAAGCATTTGTGTATTTCCACTTCTGCCTCTGGGCCCCTTCTGTTGGTTATTTCTCCTGGATTTCCTTCATGATGCCTTATTTTCTTTTGGGGATTGAGATGTCATCTCGTAAGTTCATACTAGTATGAACTTTTTCGGGTATCCAATATACCACTTTTATAACAAGAAAATGGGGGAATGTCACTTTGCCAGTATTGCACTGCAACATAAAAAATCTGATCTTTAAATACTGCTGATAAACTTATCACATGTACTAAATAGAATGGAAAATATACTATTTTTATAATCTTCAGGATGATGTATGTTTCCAGTTATATATAGATAGATAGATAGATAGATAGATAGATAGATAGATAGATAGATAGATAGACATATATAGATAGTTAGATAGACATATATATATACATAAGCGATATACATATATATATACATTTAAGTGTTATATATATTTTCAATTATAGTTGGCATACAATATTATATTAGTTTCAAGTGTACAACACAGTGATTAAACATCCATATAACTTACAAAGTGATCACTCTGATAAATCCAGTACCCATCTGACACCATACAAAGTTATTACAATACTACTGACTTTATTCCCCATGGTATACTCTACATCTCCATGATTATTTTGTAACTGTCAATTTGTACCTCTTAATTTCCTCTCCCCATCACCCATTCTCCCACCCCCAAACCATCAACCATCAAAATGCTCTCTGAATTTATGGGCTTGTTTCTGTTGTTTGTTTATCCTTTTCTTTAGATTGCAAATATAAGGAAATCATTTAACATTTGTCTTTCTCTGCCTGACTTACTCAACCCAGCACAATACCCTCCAGGTCCACTCAAGTTTTTACAGATGTCAAGATTTTATTCTTTTTTTTTATAGCTGAGTAATAGTCCATTGTATATATATACCACCTCTTCTTTATCCATTCATCCACAGGTGGACACCCAGGTTGCCTCTGTATCCTGGCTATTATAAATAATGCTGCAATGAATATATATGTATGCACATGTCCCTTTGAAGCAGTGGTTTAGGTTTCTTTGGATAAATATCCACAAATGGAATCACTGAGTCTTTCTTTATCTCTTGTTATATAGCCTTTGTTTTAAAGTCTATTTTGTCTGGTATAGTATTGCTAGCCCACCTTTTGTTTGTTTCCATTTTTACGAAATATCTTTTTCCATCCCTTTATTTTCAGTTTCTGTGTGTGTCTGATCTGAAGTGAGTCTCTTGAAAGCAGCATATGTAAGGGTTTTGTTTTCTTATCCATTCAGCCACCCTGTATCTTTTGATTGGAGCATTTAATCCATTTACATTTAAACTCACTGTTGCTCAACATGTAGTTATTGCCATCTTATTATTCACATTTTTCTCATCTTTCTTTTTTCTTCTTCTTCTTCAGGATGTCCCTTTAACACAGGGGCCCCCGACCCCTGGGCTGTGGACCGGTACTGATCCATGGCCTGTTAGGAACTGGGCCACACAGCAGGAGGTGAGCTGTGGGAAAGCGATCGAAGCTTCATCTATATTTGCAGCCGCTCCCCAGCACTGGCATCACTGTCTCAGCTCCAACTCAGATCATTAGGCATTAGATTCTCATAGGAGCGCTGATTCCTGGTGCCAAAAAGATCGGGGACCACTGCTTTAGAATATCTTGCAATATTTGTTTGGTGGTGATGAACTCCTTAACTTTTTCTTGTCTGGGAAATTCTTGTCCTTTGATTCTAAATGATAGCTTTGCAGGGTAATCTTGGATTTAGGTCCTTGCTTTTCATTACTGGATATTTCATGCTAGTCCCTTTGGCCTGCAAACTTTTTGTTGAGAAATTAGTTGACAGTCTTATGGGAGATCCTTCGTAGATAATTAACTGCTTTTCTCTTGCCACTTTTAAGATTCTCTATTTGTCTTTAACCTCTGGCATTTTAATTATGATGTGTCTTGGTGTGGGCCTCTTTGGATTCATCTTGTTTGTGACTCTCTGCACTTCCTGGACTTGTATGTCTATTGCCTTCAGCAGCTTAGGGATATTTTGTCATTATTTCTTAAAATAGGTTTTCAATTCCTTGCTCTCTCTCTTTTCCTTCTGGTATCTCTATGATGTGAATGTTGTTACAGTTGCTATTGTCCCAGAGGCCCCTTAAACTATACTCATTTTTTTGGATTCTTTTTTCTTGTTGCTATTCTGATTGGGTGTTTTCTGCTACCTTATCTTCCAAATCATTGTTTTGATTCTTTGCTTTGTGTAATCGACTGTTGATATCCTCTAATGTAATCATTATTTCAGTTATTGCATTTTTCATTTCTGACTGGTTCTTTTTTATGTTTTCTACCTCCACCTTTATGTTTCCTATCTCTTTGTTGAAGTTCTCACTGAAATCATCGAGCACCCTCATAACCAATGTTTTGAACTCTGCATCTGGTAGATCACATGTCTGTCTCCATTTTGTTTAGTTCTTTTACTGGAGCTTTGTCTGTTCTTTCATTTGGGACACGTTTCTTTGTCTCCCCATTTTTGGCTGTATCCATGTGTTTGCTTCTATGTATTAGGTAGAACTACTAGGTCTCCCAGGTCACCTGAGCCAGGTGCTCCAGGTGTATGTCCCTCGTGTAGTTGTATGTGCTATCCTGTTGTAGTCGAGCCTCGGTTGCTGTCTGCACATTACTGGGAGGGATTGACTCTCAGGCTGATTGACTGTGAGGACTGGCCCTGACTACAGTGGAAGAACTGTTGTGCAGGGGCTGACCCTACAGAGCAGGATTCACTTTAGCAGGGCTTTGGTGCCTTCCCAAACTGCCATTTGGGTGTGTCATCTGTGGAGGTGGCCTGGTGATGCTCCATCAAGATCTGAAGCTAGCTACTGGGTATGCTGGACCCAGAGCCTTCTGAGAGGGGCCCTGCACAGGCCAAGTTCATCAGTAGCCTATGTCCTGCTAGGGGCCACCTGGCATGAGCCACAAAGCAATCCACAGATGTCTTCTACCTGCTCTTGGCTTGGAAGCACCTGGGAGAGGCTAAGCCTCGAACTGAGGCCGACTGCTGTGAGTGCTGGGCTTGGGGCTGCTTAGCAAAAGGTATCGGGCATGCTGAGGCCAGATGCTGCTTGTTTGGGTTTGTGAAACTTTGAGAGATTTTAAGAAAGTCTTCAGCATGTGATAAGACAGGGTATTTGTATGGAAAAAGCACTGGAAGAAGCTTGGGTGGGTCTGGAAGTTGGGTAAAGTAGGCTCTCAGAGAATCATCAGAGCAGGGTGACAAGTGTTAGTCAGGTTGATGGAGACTGAGATGTGGCAGTTGCCTGCTTCTGCACGCTGGGTCAGGGGAGAGATAAACAAAGAAAAACTTTATTGTCTACGGCCGTGCCACCCCGAATGTGCCCGATCTCATCTGATCTCGGAAGCTAAGCAGGGTTGGGCCTGGTTAGTACTTGGATGGGAGACCACCTAGGAATACCAGGTGCTGTAGGTGTTAAAAAAAAAAGAAAAAGAAAAAAATTAGTTTGCCAGCACTTCTGTCTGGGGAAAAGCTGCCCCTCTAGCCCTCACCCTGAAACCAGAATAATGAGTTCCTCCCCATGTGCCCCGGCACCTTTTGAGCTGCTGCCCCAGCACTGAAGCTTGGAGTAAGTGAGTTCGTCAGCGAGTAAGTCCATGTATGGGCCTCTTAAGAGGAAAACCTCAGACTCCAACAGCCCTTTGTCTAACTTGGCCACAATCTACCCTGGTTTTCACAGCCAGAAGTTGTGGGGACTTCTCTTCCCGGCAGCGATGCTTCAGTCTAGGGAACCCAGTTTGGGGCTGTGACCCCTTGCTCCTGAGGTGGGGGGGGGACCTCTGTAGCCCAGATAGTCTCCTGATTCTCAACCACCACACATAGGTGTGGGACCAGTCTGTTATGAGTCTCTGCCCCTCCTACCAGTCTCAATGTAGCTTCTACTGTATGTCCTTAGTTATAGGAATTCTGTTTGGCTCAACTTCAGGCAATTCTCATTGATGGTTGTTCTGTAGGTAAGTTGTAATTTTAAAGTGGTCGTGAGAGGAAGCCAGCACAGCATCTATCTACTCATCCACCTTGGCTGGAACTCTCTCAGTATGAACTTCTTTTATGGGGTTATTTTGAGAACTGAGTAGAAGTTGTGTCCTTCCAGGAAGGATTCTTACTTATTTTTTTTTTCCTGCCAGTACCTGTGAGCATTACCACCAAAGAAAATACTAATATAATTCCTTGGCTTAAAAAAAATTGGACCAAATTTTTTTGAATACAAATACATCTTAGGGGAAATTCTCTCCCCCCACACTGTCCAGATTCAAGGTTCGGAGATAGGAAAGTTTCCTTGCTATCTTGTTTTGTGGGGTATATTTTAAAAATATTTTTGCTGAGGGTATAACCCTTCAGACCCTAGATATATTTAACAATACCCAATCTGATTCTACACATTTTATGACCCTGGGCTTTACTTCCTGCTCCCCATATGGCTGAAGTTACAAGGCAAGCACTGGTTTGAGAGCTTACTTATATTTCTAGAGTCATTTTATATTTGACCTCTGAGGATTTCCCTTACTTTCTTATTGACTCATTCACACATTTTCAAAGATTAAAAAATATATTTTATCCATCTTTGTTGTTAGTTTATTGCTAGAGATTTTTTTTCTGAGTATTTCGTGTACCTCCTGCCCTCCTCCTGTATTTCAAAAAGAGAATTTCAAAGAGAGCATGTGATGTAGATCACCACCTTAGGATGGATTAAATAACATCAACCCCCTCTTTTAGGCTTCCAGTTCCTGAGAGAATAATTCTAGAGATCCATTGAAAATTTCCAAGTTAGTTTTTACACTGGCACAAATAAAATCGTACGGCTCTCAAATTCTTCTGTGCTATCACCTAGCCTTAGTGAGTGTGGAAGCTTCTTTGAGTGAGAAAGTATTGGTTCATATGAACTACCCAGCTTTGAATAATATGTTACAAAACTGATACAATCTTAGAAATTATGTTGGACTCAAGAACTTGGACAATAGATTATATAAAACATTTTTGAATGAAACAAGCTAACTATGTACATAATAAGACAGAATTCACTTCATTTGTGAATGCCCACTGAGAATATTGGAACACTCTCTCCAAATTTGAGCAAGAATGCCTGCTTCTCCAAACCCTTGCAAACACAGGAGTTATATCCTCTTATTGGATAAAACTAATCAGCCTTTAATGTAAAATGACAATCTATGTAATTTAGAGCCCTAAAAAATGACTCTGGGATTTATGAAGTTCTCCTTTAGTAACTGAATAATTTCACAAACATTTGGCCTTATGAAGAGTGGGAAGACATCTCATTGTCAATATTTGTACCCTTACTGATGATTCCTGCTTTATTTTTGGTGAAATAATAATTAAGTCCTACCAATATACAAAACAAAATAAGAGGTTAACTGAGAGGCTATTTAAAAATTTGAGTTCTAGAGTCCATTGACTTGAGTTCGAACCCCAAATCTACCACTCCTATCTACATGAACAAGAGAAACTAAATCAACTCTTTGAGGCCCAGAGATCTGAAATGTTTACAAATTTCTTATACCATTAACTTTAAAATAAAATGCAATTTAAGAATATATCCTAAATATTCTTGAATTAGTATATTAACAGGTTACTCTACCTTGATATATTTCTTCATACAGAGAAAAGTTAGCAGAAGGAGGAAGAACAATTTTACCTTTGTGTTTTAAGATTACTTATCAAAAAACAAAATAGACAAGCATATCTATACTGTTTCAAAGGCTCTTATAAATAAATTTGTACATTACTTATGTGTAAGAAGTTTTTCTGTTTGTCAAATCCCCTCAAATTTGTTTACTTGGATGTTTCCTTCAAAGAGTCATTTACGAGGTATTTGTATACCTTCTGAAAATGATTTGCAGCCCAAGTAATGGTTCTCAACATCATATGCTTGGGCAAAGAATGTTATAGAAATCTAAATAATGGGGCTGCCTTCCCAATGAGTCTCTTTCAGCCCAACAGTCAGCATTTTCTAAGTTTGCAAACTTTTTGTAACTAAACACAGGTTGTGTGACAGCTTCTATTACTTGTCCAATAACAGCTCTCGTATGCCCCTCCTTCTTAGGAGCTATGCCAACGTTTGATCACAGCTGTGAGCAATTTGAGTCAAAAAAGATGATTAATTGGAGGAACCAAGTCATGGAGCATTGGGTGCCTGCCAGAGAATTGATAAAAGACTTAGATTAATATCTGGGGATCATAGCTTTATCATAGCTTATAAAACTCAAGGCATAAAATATCTAAAATATGATATGTTCCATGACTGCAATGATACCTCCAGTCAAAAAAGGGTATTAAGATCTGTTTAAGTAAACTACACCCAACTTTGCTGGCTCTTAATATAGCAGATGTGATGTCTCTCTGTGAGATAACTCCAGTGAAAATTGAATTTGGACCTTACTTGATGATACATACTAATTAACTCTATTTTTAAATGAGATATTTTAAAAAATCTTACTGAAACTATCCTTATACAATATCAGAATGAGGTGAACGATAGTAAATATTCGCAAAATTGTCAATTGGCAGGTGAAGTTCTTGTTTTCAACTGTGGAGATTAGTCCAAATCTCATTTTGTTCCCCAATAGTGGTCCCATGTAACATCACCAAGTAAAAAATGGTCCACTACTTCTCAATTCCACATCTGAATTACATTCTTCACATACTGAATAAATTTTACTGCAATCTAGATGTCAGCTATAGCCTAGAGAAGTTTGTTTACCTCTCAATTTCATTTCTTGCAGAAAGTTTAATGCCATTTTCTGAATTACTGTATATTATCAGAGAGGTCATATTTTTGTGGTCACCTTTGGCTTTATTATCCTGTTTATTTTGAAAAAGTACATTGTATAAAATGTCGTACTATTTAGTGTATTCTGCAGAGCATCACTCATTCACTTATCCTTTTATTAAATATTTATTGAGGGCCTATTATTTGGTAGGCCACATAATATGTGAGGCACTAGGCTGGCTTTAGGAGAAACAATAGGCTAGTGTAAGGAGGAGACAATTGTTAAATAATCACACAAATAAATAGAACATTATGAATGATATGTGCTATGATGGAAAAGAGTATGTTTTAAAAAATATGTAAGTGGATTTTATCTAGGATGTTAGAGACAGCTTTCCTGGGTGAAAAAATGTATTAATATGTGACCCAAAAGAATTATAGCAGTTAACTAAGCTAAAGGAGAGGGTAAGAAAGTTCCATGCTTTATTTAATGATAATGACTTAAACCCTTATGTAAAGGATTGAGTCCTGTGAGAGAATTTGGAATACTAGAGTGATAAAAGATAACAGAAAATGTACAATTCATGAGTTAAAAGGATTCACTTTATATAGGAGAAGCAGCACTCTTTGCACAGAAGGAAAGGACACCCCAAAGTTAGAGGTTCCTTGATTAGTATGTTAGGTGGGAGAAATATCAGGGAGTTACCATCTGTTGCAAATGGAGAGTTCTATATGAAAAGGCCCTGTGACAGGAAGGAAATCATAAAGGAAGGTCATTGCAGCTGAAGTACAAAATCAGGAGGTATCATAGTGGGAAATAATACTGGAAAAATGGCAATGTCACATAAGAAATTATAGGTCATGTCATAGACTGTGGTTGCTGTCCAAACAATGAAAAGCCACTGATGTAATTGAGGCAGGATCTAATCAGGTTTGCACTTCAAAGCAGTACCTTGGTGACCCAAATTTGGAGCATGACTGAGTGGAGAGGCCAAGAATTAAAGCAGGCTATTGCAGGAGTCCACTTGAGCAGTGGAGATAGCTTAGGCTAGGGTGGTTGCAGTAGATGTGGAAAGACATGGAAAATTTGACATATTTAGGAGGTAAAAATGACAGCTTTGTGATTAATTGGATATGAAGGCTTAAGTTTAAGGAACAGTCATGGATTACTTCTGCTTCTTCCTTGTATAAGTAGTTGGATGGTGATGCCATTCGCTCTTCAGTGTAAGAGGATCAAGTAGGGAGATCATGAATTTGATTTTTGACATGGATTTGAAGCATATATAAAGAAATAGTCAATAGAAATTTGGATTTATGGTCTAGGGTTCCAAGAAGAGTTTTGTTCTGTAGAAATTACATTTGAGTCATCAGATGATGGGTGCTATTTGAAACCATGAATGAGAATAAGATCGCTTAGTAAGGGAACAGAGGAGGAAGAAAAAGGAACTTACATTTCAGGAACTTCATCATTAGGTGTCCAGGGAGCAGACGAGTATGAAACTGCAAATAAGGCAGTAGTGAGAAGTTAGAGCAGAGGGGAAAAAAATGGGAGGGCAATGACTTCCAAACCAAAAGATTAAGGTTTTCAAGAAGGGAGTGGTCAACAATATCAAGTGCTCTGGAACGCTTGAACAAGGAAATAACTTAAATTTTCCACTGGATTTAGTGATGTGACAGTGATGGAGAGTCTAGAGTGGGTTGAGAAGTGAGTGGGGAAATAAGAAAATGAAGACAATTTTGCCAACTATCCTTTCAAGAAGCTAAGTGGTGAAGGAGAGAAAAGAAAAAGGGCTGTCGATGTTAGCAGTATGTGGGGAATAGGGAGATTTTTTTAAAAAATGGTAATGACTTAAGCCCTGGCATGAAGGATTCTGCTCCACAGAGAATTTGGTATATGAGAGTGATAAAGGATAATGAATAGCGTATGTTCAGTTCATGGTACAGAAGGATCCACCGTACATATAGGAGGAAAGGCGGCCATCTCTTCACAGAAAGGAATAAGGGTACTACAGAATTAGAGGTTCCTTCAATAGACTGTTGGGTGGGGGGAAGATAAGGGAGTTACCATCTGAAGCTTCCTCCTTTCACCTAAAATGCCAGGTTATTGTCTGATAAGTGGAGAGATGGAGGGGAAGGCTTGATGCTTTGAATAGAGTAAAGAAGGTGTGAAATAGCTGTTGCAAAGAGTCTATGGGCACTGTTGAAAACCCCTTTGAGGTTGGCATTTTTAAATTTATAACTGGATCAATCTGCCCTGTTAACAGGACTTTCCTTGGTGATGTTGAACTAAAGGAATAGAGAAAACAGTTGGTTGAGCTATAGAAAGTTGGGATTTAATTAAATGCTACACACACAAAAAGACAAAACTCAGCTTCCTTACTTAATTCCTCCCACTCCTCCCCTCCCCACACACATCCTCCAAAGCCCATTCATAAAAGGCCTTTGATTTGTGCATCACTTTTCTTAATTTTTGAAGACAATAGAAGGTTTGCACTACAGCAGTGCAGCCCATTAAAAATTGATTATACATCTTTTTCTTAAAATGCCTTCTTGTACCACCCAGTTCTGTTAACTGGCTCTTCCCTCATTCCCTTTTTCTCTAATTTCTGTTCATTTCTAATGCTAAGCCACCAAGACATTCCTTTTATTTTACTGCTTCCTGCTAAACTCAGCCCTCAGGGTATCACCTCCAAGAACCTGTTTATCCATATATTTTCCTAAACAAAGACAGTTCCCTCTCTAAAATAAATCCAGGTGCCAGTGGTTCAATGAATAATTTTTTCACCTATGGCACATTATTATTTCTTTAACTGTCTCTTACCTGTGATAATCTTCTCTAAAGGCGTCTTTGTTGTTTTTAATAACAGATGAAACATGTTTGTCTTCTCTTCATTCATCAATCATCAAATGTGTGAGATTGGGAAAGTCATTTCATTGTTCTAGATTAGGGACTAGCAAACTACAGCCTGAGGGACAAATCTTATCCATTGCCTGTTTATATAAATAAAATGTTATTAGAACACATGCACATTCTTTGTTTATTTATTATCTATGGCTATTCTCATGTTACAATGGTATAGTTGAGTAGTTATGATAGAGATTGTCTAGTCTGTAAAAACATATTTACTACCTGGCGCCTTAAAGAAAAATATTTGCCACCTCCTGTTTTAGATCCCAGTTTATCCTTCTGTAAAATGAAGAAATCTGAGAATATGCTCTCTCATAATCTTTTCAGTTTTAATATTTGAAGATGTTAAAGCTAAACTATTAGGTCTCCACATAAAAGTCAGCACATCTAGGGGAATTTATTTGAATACTATTGAAAAGTAGCAATTCTGGCCCTTATCATTCTCTATACTTTTATTCTGATTTATATTTATTAATAGAATATATTACTCAGTCATAATGATATATTCATATATCTTTATTTATTAGAACATAAATTTCATGAAGGAAATTTGTTTTGCCCATCACTGTACCTCAGTGCCTAGAACATAACAGAAACTCAAAAAATGTGTTAAATAAGTGAATAAGTGAACAGATGAAATACTTCTCATTGAATTTCTTTCCAGTCCCATATATAGAGACAGGAAATACTTTGAAATAGATGGGAGTGTTCTTTTTGCTCGGAGCTCCTAGGGGATTGTTATGAACTGAATGTGTGCATCTCTCTGAAATCTATATGCTAAAACCCTAACCCCCAATGTGTCTGTGTCTGTATTTGAAGGGGCTTTGGAGTAGGTAATTAAGGTTAAACAGGGTGATAAGGGTGAAGTCCTAATTTGATAGGGCAAGTGCTCTTATAAGAATAGGAATTGATACCAGCATGCATTCCCTTCCCCTCCCGCCCTCCCTCTCTCCTCTTTCTCTGTCATGAAGATACAATGAGAAGGTAGCCGACAAAAAGCCAGGAAGAGAGTCCTCGCCAAAAACCAAATCAGCTAGCACCTTGATCTTGGACTTCCAGCCTCCACAATTGTGAGAATATAAATTTCTGCTGTTTAGCTACCCAGACTGTGCTATTTTGTTATGGCAGCCCAAGCTGACTGACACAGGGGTATTTGTGAAGGATCCCTGGAGATACACCTGATGACCTTTTCATACTCTTCTCTTTCCCAAAGGCAACAGCATTCGGATATATCCGACTGGATTAATAAGCAGTGGGCTTTATGTATGTGTAAGTGATTTGTAAATACTAAAAATGTTGAAGTTAAGTAAATTAAAAGTAATAAATACATCTCTATACTTAGAAATTGAGTATAAGGCCCCACATCATGTTAGTGAACATTCCCTCTTCACAATAAGTGAATTACTCATAGCTACATAAAATGGTGGCTAAGCATGTTGAATAATGGAGTCAGATTGCTTGTTTTGAATCTAATTAAGTTCTGTTTAACTTGTGGTGTCATTATGGACAAATTATCCTCATTTTCCTTCTTTGTAAATTGAAGAAGATAATAATAATAATTATCTATATCAGTCAAAACAGACCAGGCTACGCTGCAGTAACAAATAACCCTCATATTTGCGATGGCTTAATACAAAGTTTATCTCTCGCTTCCTCTATATTTCCATTGCAAGGCAGCTAAGAACTGTGTTTCAGTGGTCCTCACTTTAAGACACAGGCTAAGAGTACCACTTTGGAATATTGCTAATTGTAATGGGGGAGGAGAGATCCTGAAGAATTGTACATAGGATCTTAAAGTTTCTACATAGACATGGCATTTATCACTTCTGCTTACATTTCACTGGCTAAAAGCAAAATGTATGATCATCTCTACCTCCAAGGAGGGAGAAAAGAGCAATCCTACTACTGCCCAGAAGAAAAAAAATATGTATTTGTGGTCAGTTCTAATGAATATCACATTATCTCATAGAGTTTTTACGAAAAATCAAATAAAAAAAGCATTCACTGCATGAGGTGCAATTCTTGATACAAAAAAAAAAGAATGTGCTAAATGCTAGTTATTATCTAGTATTGAATTACACAGAAAACACTTCTATTGGGAAAAATGGCAAACTATTTTTAGTCTTGCAAGGAAACTCTGACTCCGGCAAATATAATACAGATGGGGTTAACAGAAAACCTCCGTTATTTCTCTAACTATCTTTACAATTCCACAGGTGAGTACTCAATCACCTAGATGCAACAAATATTTTCCTCCCCTCAGATTGATTTCTTGGAGAACATATAGAAGAAATATAATGGAGAAGCATTATTCTGTTATCTGATTTTGATAAGATGTCTTGCCTTTTTAAAAATTTTTATTTTATTATTAGTTTCAAGTATACAGTACGTTAGTTAGACATTTATATAGTTTATGAAACGTCCTCCTGATTGTTCTCTCCTCTGGCCCTCCATCTAGCCATCACATTAATGCTAACTGCATTCCCTGTGCCTTGCTCCCCATCCCCGTGACCAACTATTAACTACTAATTTGTACTCCTTTAACCCTTCACCCATTTCTCCCAGCCGCACCCCCCCATCCCTCCCCTCTGGACATCACCAGATTGTCCTCTATATTTGTGAGTCTGTTTTTGATTAGTTTGGGGTTTTTTTGTTCCTTAGATTCTGTAAGTGAATCTAAGTAAGTGAAATCATATGATATTTATCTTTCTCTCTGACTTCTTTCACTCAGCATAATCACCTTTAGGTCCATCCATGTCATTACAAATGGTAGGATTTCATTTTTTATTGGCTGTGTAATATTCCATTTTATATATGAATCGTAACTTCTTTATCCAATCATTTATTGAAGAGCATTTAAGTTGCTTCCATATCTTGGCTATTATAAATTGTGCTGCCATGAACATAGGGGTGCATAGATCTTTACAAATTATTGTTTGGGTTTTATTGGGATAAATACCCAGGATATACTTTTTGCTGGGTCAAAAAGTATATCCATTTTTAATTTTTTGAGAAACATCCAGATTGTTTTGCATAGTGGCTGTACCAATTTGCACTCCCACCAACAGTGTATGAGGGTTCCCTTTTTTCCACATCCTTGCCAATATTTGTTCTTTGATTTACTGATGTTAGCCACTCTGACATGTGTGATGTGATATCTCGTTGTGGTTTGTCTTGTCTTTTTTAAGTTCAAGATTTTGTTTGTTTCTAGTTAGATGGATTACTGCTTCTTTGTTGGGCTACATTAATACGTATATGAAGGCCCTGTAAGCCATAACTCTCATATATTAACATTACTTACAAATCTTGGCTTGCCTATGAATTTTATTCCTATCAATTTTCTTAAGTAGCAAGTAAAATAGTGATGTGACCATTATTTTAAAGAAAAATGAAAAGTAGAATGCATATTGACACAAGAGTTAAGGCAATCTAGTTCCAGCTCATAATTTAACTAACTAGTTATATTATGTTGATCAAGTTAGTTAATCTTTTCTAAACTAAGATTCTTTATCTGAAGAATGACGGGAGTTAATTTAAACCTCACTTACTTTCACCAGACAAACCAGGGTGACTCTTCTCTAGCTTCAAAGATTAGTGCATGATGCTAAGTCCTTGGACCATGGTTATATTAGCACACAATATGTAGAAATTAAATTAGGTTTCTCAATGCAATTTCAAACTGATTTTCTACAAGCTCAGTTGAATGGAATGAATTTAATTGCTCAATTGTTTGACTTCTCTTATTCGACTGAAACCAAATTTCACAAATTTGTGCAATTCACTCATCAATGATTATTAGCAACGTAGTTTTAAATATATTCAGTCTGCAATTAAAGAAGAAAATGCCCTGTAAGTAACAAAGTCAAAGAATGAAAACGATTCATGCAAACCACTGAAGCTGGATTGTTTGTCAGAAGTAACCTCATTAGAAATCTAATGATAATAGATTCCAATGACATCCATTTAATCTCTCAAATCTCTATTTAAAACATTGTTTTTCAAACAGTGATATTAATCTTTTTTTAACTTGAAAATTTTGGTCAAGAACTTATGCAGCTGATTTTTAAGTTAAAAAAGAATCAATTTGAACAATTTCTCAAAATTTATTTTCAGCATTTAAATTATTATCTTTAATAATAATAATCTTTAATTCATGGTAAATATTTTCCCTCTTAACTAACCCGAAAATTTATATACAGAAAGAATAGTTTACTATGATAAAGCACTGCAGTAAGTTTTCTCCCATAATGCCAATTTTCATGAATTTATCTTCTAGAGTCGCATAATGGTGCATGAATCAAGAATTCATATAACCCAATTAATGTAATTTGGGTGGCAGACAATCTTGGATGTCTAGCATAATAGCAATTCCAACCCTTTCACCCTTTTTTTCCCACTATAAATTATCAAAATACCACAGAATCAGTTTACCAACCTTCATGAAGCTAGTAATGAGCATATGAGCTATATTCAAGCAATGAGATATAAGAGGTTATATGCCAGTGTCCTGCTAGGAAGATTTTGCTTTTCTGATAAGAGAGACATGTGTAGTAGTATGAACCATTTACCTTCTTCCTGTACTAATTATGGACTTCACAGACGGCACTGGAGAGATTCTATTGCATTCATGATGTCAAAGTATGAAGTCCAAAGCCAAACATACCCAAGATGGTGGAGCACCAAAAGAGAAAGAATCTGGGTCCTTAATGACATTGAGTGGCAGCTGCACTAATACTACTTACCATTATCACCTCTGAACATCTTTTTGGGTGAAATTTTTGTTTCTTTTAGCCCAAAATATCTCTTGCCTACACAGATGACATGTTAGTTTGTTTTGATTTGCATGTTTTAAAAAAGGTTATACTCTATCTTACTCACTAAATTTATCATTCTTCCTATTGCAAAATTTTAATTAAAATGTATGAAAATCATTGGAACAAAAGGTCCTTAAGAGACTACTTAGATCTTTGTGCCTTCACATAGAAGCTAAATAGTCCCTCAGATATGATTATCTCACTCTAGGTTTGAAAGAATAAATATTCTACACCCTTTACCATCGACCCCATCTAGTGCCTTTTGGGAACATTAAGAATATGGAAAAGGATGTGAAGAATAGCCCGGAAAAACTTCAATTGGCCTCTGGCAGTTGCTATAAATCCTAGGAGAATGGTATAAAGTCAGGCAGTGTGAATTTAGTAGCATCTCAAGGCATCCTAGGAATCTCCCACAGTGTCTCAATATGGCAAGCAGTTATTTGTTGCTAGTGCCCTTTATGCTTCCATTGATTTTAACTCTGGATGTTCTCTTATTATTTTTTCTCTATAGTTGTTTCTCTCACCTTTATTAGTCATATTCTATATTGGGGAATTAGATCAATAATATTTGATGGGTGAGATCTGAAAAAGATCACAATGAATAAAAGTGAGAGAGAAAGGAAAATGGCAACATTCAAGGTCACATCAGCCATGTTTAACAATCAATTTCACACATAACCTAGTCAGGCATGCATATATCTGATGTGATAAATCATATGGAAATTCAGAATCTTCTGGTTTCAAATACATGAATAAGAAAACCTATAGGAGAACCTTACATTACTTTAATTTTCCTAGGATATTCTTTAGTTTCCCCCTCAGAATCAATAGGGTAATTTGATAACAAAATCTGGGACTATATTGAAAAGAGTAACTTAGGTTGAAAATCAAGTGACAACTGTCGGAAAAGTGGGTTCAAGGTTGCCAAGACAACCATCTACCTACAGTCACAATGTGAAAAGGAACCATATATGTGTGTTCACAATATTTCATTGACAGATTTAACAAGAGCATGAATTGTTTTTTGATACCTTTCTTTCCCAAATCTGTTATTTTATGGAACAGTGCTGCTGAAGCCATGCCAAGAAAAATATGTTTTAATATTTTCCATCAGAATCGGCAATAGAGATTTTGTCCTATATTCATTTTTACTTCCCCCAAACCTGCCACACTGAAAAAAATAACTATATTTACATACTCTAGACATACTATGCAAAGATAAGTTGGGTATGAATAGAAAGACATCAGATATACAGGTGGGAACGAATGAGGCACAAGATTCTCCCTTTTCCAAAGAAGTCATCAGGTGTCATTCTTCTGAATGGCAGAATAAAGAAAATAAAATGGCAGTTTTGAAGAGAATTCATTGAAGGCTATGTAAAATATGAGCCATAGACTAGATGGTAGAAGCAGTTTTTGAATAGATGAATGAAGGAATGAATGAAGTGACACTGAAACTATAACTAGCCTTATAGTTTGAGGGAATTAAGGAAATCTTATTTTAAAGAAATTGTTTTGCTTTTAGAACTGTAGAAGAAACTATAAACACTATGAATTGTTCTCTATGATTAAAATACAGCGACAGACATTTAGTAAAATATACATTTTTTTAGCTGATAAAAGATATGGTTGCGTATACCTGGACAGCGATAAGAAAAAAGGATGTTCCGTGTGAGTTTGAGAAGAAGTATTCTGCTGTTGTTGGATGAAATATTGTAAATGTATCGATTAGATCCAGTTGGTTGATAGTGCTGTTCAGTTTAACTATGTCTTTACAGGTCTTCTACCTTTTGGACCTGCTCATTACTGCTAGAGGGGTGTTGGAGTCTCCAGCTATAATAGCAGATTCATTTATTTATCTTCACAGTTCAATCAGTTTTTGCCTTATATATATATTGATGCTCTTTTGGTAGGTGCATGCAGATTAAGTATTGTTGTCTTCTTGGAGAACTGACTCCTTTATCATTATGTAGTGCCCCTTTTCTCATAATTTTTCTTGTGTTGAAGTTTGCTGTCTGAAATTAATAATAGTGACTGTAGCTTTCTTCTGATTAGCATTAGCACGATATATCTTTTTCCATCCCTTTATTTTGAATCGTATGCATTTTTTATATTTAAAGTGGGTGTGTTGTAGAGAATATATAGTTGAGTCTTTTAAAAATCCACTCCAAAAATCTCTGTCTTTTTATGGGTATATTTAGACCATTGATGTTTAAAGTGATTGTTATATAGTGGAATAGATGTTTACTATTTTTTTACTGTTTTCTATTTCTTGTCCTTGTTCTTTATTCTTACTTTTATTTTTCACATTTTTTCCTACAGTTTTGTGTTTTAATCGAGAATCCATTTTCTCTCCCTTCTTAGCAACTCTACTTCTTCTTCTTTTAAACTTATTTAGTGGTTGTTCTAGAGTTTGCAATATAACATTTACAACAAATCTAAATCTATTTTCAAATGATAGTATACCAGTTAATAGTGCAAGTAGCTTATAATAACAAAATATACCTAATTCCTCCTTCCCATCTCTTATATCATTGTTGTCATTCATTTTACTTATCCATAAAGTAAAATCATTAAATACATTGTTGCTATTTTAATTTTGAGCAAACTATTATGTTAGATCAATTAAGAATGAGAAAAATAAAAGGTTTTATTTTACTGTCACTGATTCCTTTTCTAATGCTCTTTATTTCTTTATGTAGATCCAAGTTTCTGGCCTATATCATATCTATTTTCTCTGAAAAACTTTTTAAAACATCTCTTGTCAGGCAGGTCCACTGCCAACAATTCCCTCAATTTTTGTTTGACTAAGAAAGTCTTTATTTTGTCTTCAATTTTGAAGGATAATTTCACAGGATGCAGAATTCTAGGTTTCTGGGTTTTTTGTTTGTTTGTTTGTTTGTTTGTTTGTTTTATCAACACAATATATATTTTACCCCACTCTCTTCTTACTTGTATGGTTTTGAGTAGAAATCAGATATAATTCTTTGTTTTTCTATAAGTGAAGTATTTTTTATCTGGATTCTTTCAGGATTTTTTTCTTTAATTTTGTTTTTCTGTAGTTTGAATATCGTATGGCCAGTGTTTTTCTTTTCATATATCCTTTTAGGTGTTCTCTGAGATTTCTTTATCAATGGTTTGGTATCTAATATTAATTTGGGAATTTTTTCAGTCATTATTGCTTCAAGTATTTCTTCTGTTCCTTTTCCTCTTTCTTTTCCTTCTGATACTCTCATTATGTATATGTTATACCTTTTGTAATTGTTCCACATTCCTTTGGATATTATGTTTCATATATTTCAACCTTTTTTTTTCTTTGTTTTTCAGTTTTGGCAGCTTCTATTCATATATCCTCAAGCTCACTGATTCCTTCCTTAGCTGTGCCCATTCTCCTAATGAGCCCATCAAAAGCATTCTTCATTTCTGTTATGGGGTTTTTGATTTCCAGAATGCAAAGGGCTCTAATGGAAGTAGTGGAAAACATGCAAGAATAGATGCATGATGTTCAAAGAGAGATGAAAATTCTAAGAATCAAAAAACAATGCCAAAAATAGATAGTTTTGATATTTACCAAATTTAATTCTCTATAAATTAATACAAATTCAATAGAATTTATAGTAAAAAAATTCTCAAATATGATAAAAATTGCTCTATATTTCATTGTAATAAGTTGGACTCTGGCATATGATTACTTGAGCTGAAAGATAAAAATCAAGTAAATATCCAAAAATGTAAATGAAAAAAGGAAATACAATGATCTCATCATATTACAGATAATTACATGCTTTTCTCTGTATTTTCTCAATTGGGAGAAAATAGGTTTTATACTCAGCAGAAAACAAAGAGTATAATTTGAAGCCTGCGTGCCCTTTGAGTTTACAAGCTTGGAGCACAAATCAGGTATTCAACAGTCAATAATTTTTTTAATGCCATAATTCACAGTAATGGTCATGCCACACATTGGTGCCAAGAGTCTACAATATTCAAATTAAAAATTTCCATATTATTATCTTAAACAATTAGTTCCACTAGTATTCATTGCACCCACTGATGATTCTCTGCTTCCCTCAACTTCCACTTTATGATTCGCCTTCTGGTTCTGAATAATATTGCCTTCATTTGCCCCTATGTTTATCATGTAGAAGTTAGATTTATTGCTTTTTAATTATTTCATTGAATGGGAGACTTTAACATGGTAATAGTAAAATGCATTTGTTTTTCAAGGACTTTACAATTTAAAATTTTACTTGCTTAAGCTACAAGTTAGGGCTAGTTGAACTCAGGTCTATCTCTAGGTTTCCATGGATCTATCTTTTTTATGTGTGTAGTTTATCAATGAAGAAATGTAGGACCTAGTGAAGATGAACACTTTGTAGCATGTAGGGTAGATCAAGGTGGTCATATAGATGCTCCATTTTATTCAAATTAAAGTGACCCTTAAAATATATAAGGATGTATTTCACAGTAAAGGACAAATGGATAGAAAGAAAAAACATGATAAAGAAAAAAGCAAAAAGGTCAATCTAGGAAGTCTAACAGTCTAGTAATAAGAGTTTCAGACACTGATAATTAATATTACATAGTGGAGGAAATAAATGGAGAAACAGTAGGAGAAATTTCTCCCTAATTTCAATATATGTTCTCAACTGAATGTATCCTCTGATTGCAGATAGGAATATTTTTCATAACAATGAAAAATAAAGGAGTCTAAATGTTTTTTGCAAACAAAATGAGGAAGTCACCCAGAGTGCGTGTGTGTGCGTGCAGTGTGTATGGGGGGGGGAGAGAGAGACAGAGAGAGAGAGAGAGAGAGAGAGAGAGAGAGAGAGAGAGAGAGAGAGAGAGAGAAGAGAGTTTACATTTAGAAGAATCAGATAGAAATCAGATTTACATAAGCATTACTGCAAGCTAGAACATTACTCAAGAAGGCCTTTAATACTCTGAGAGATACACTTACAATTACAACACATTATCCATTAAATAGCAAACTAAGAAACTTGTAAGAACTCAGAAATTTTTATGTACCCTATATAAAAAATCTGTTATTTCCAATCACACACTGTAAACAAATAAAATGTTAAATAAAATAAGAGAAAACACTTTTTATATGCATTTATAAGTTGAAAAGAAAATAAACATTCTTTAGTTTTTAAGAATTAAATGAAACATGGAACTTGAAGAGGTGAGTAGGGCACTGTTGCCCTTAGACCATTTGATCAATCCAGGTGATTTGGGGTAGTGTTCATAGTTTCTTGGTGAACAGGGGAGAGGATGAATAATGGAAAGCCTGCCTCCTAAGAATTAACAATTACAAGTGATTCTGTACATAGCTTAAATTCATACTAGTAGGTCCGAAAAATTTCAGGTTAATATTACTTCAAAGTGATCTGTAGGTGGGGCCCCCGGCAGAAGCAAATACGATTCATTTCTGGGGGATTGAGACTTCAGTATATTCCTCAAAGTTCTAAGGAATACTAATGCAGAGTAAAAAATAAACATAAAAAACCCACAAAGAAATAAGAAACCATAGGTGGTAGCTAGAAAAAACAACAAATAGTAGAATTAGAATGATACTTCAGATATTGACATTTTTAGACATGCAAAATGAAATAAGTGTATTTGATACGTTTAGAATGGTAAAACAAGAGATTGAAAGTATGGGTTAGGATATTGGAATTAAAATTAAAAATGACATAGCACCTAGAAAAATAACCAAATAGAATTTTCAGACATGAAAAAATCGAAAATAAAAATACAATTTAAAAATGTAAAAGTTTAATAGTCAATTTAAATACAGAATTAGGCAACAAGAAGATCAACCTGAAGACATGATTCAGGGAGAGGTACAGAAAGACAAAAAGATGGAAAATGTGTAAAAAGACACGAAGCACAGATGACAAGGTTTACTATATTTCTATTTGAAGTTCTAGAGAGAAAAGGTTTGTGTGAGAGAACATTTGAAAAGACACGTGATAATTTTTCAGAAATTAAAGACAACGGTTCTTAGATATCAGAAGTCCAGTGAATCCCAATGGACTGAACTTGGTGATTGGCTACCAGGGGGCAGAAAGGGCTTGGTATTATGACCAATTTTAATTTATTCAAGGATTGCAAGGTTGATGTAATATTAGATATCAATTTATATAATTATAGTAACAATAAGAAAAATCATATAGTCATCTAACAAATATGGTAAAAGTTAATAAAAAATAAATTCCATGTCACTATAATAACTCCTGGCAAATCAGGACAGAAGTAAATTTTCTTCATCTGACAAAGGTCATGTACCAGCAATTTGCAAGAAATATAGGAGGGAAGAGAAGATGACAACAAGTGCAAAATTGCTTATATTTTATGAGAGGAAGAGAGGGAGAAAGAGAATGATGGAGGGAGAGACAGAGAGAGAAGGAAGAAGGGAAGGAGAGAAGAAAAGGAAAGAGGGAAGGATAGAGGGAGGGAGAGAGAGAGGGGAGGGAGGGAGATTGATATTGAGATTGTCTAAAGAGGATAAATCATGACATAGGGAACATTACAACAAAGTGATAAAACCCAGAAGAGATAAAAGCGGGTCTTTTTTTTTTTTTTTTTAAGCAGAACTTTTCATAGTGGTTTCTTCAGGGATGGGGTTAAAAGTGAAAAGAGGAGGAGACACATCTCATTTTGTGTTCGAGGTATACTTTTGTACTGATTTGAAATATACTTTATGTAAGTTATATGGAAAAGGAAGCTGTAGATGAATATGTGTATATAATATGCTCATATTCATAAATACGTCCTGGCAGCATGTACAAAAAGTTGAAAACAGTCTATGTAGAAAGAAGGAGGGTTAGAGTGACATAGACTTTACATTTTGCTGCCTTTAGTCATGTTTGTATCTTTTTCATTGACACATTATTAATTTCATAGTAACAAAGTACCACAATAAACATTATCTATAACTCACCCCCCCACACACACCCAGAATTATTGTTCCAGTTTTTTATTCACTGTTAAAATTTTTTTCTTTTATTATTAGTTTCAAGCATATAGCACATTGGTTAGACATTTATATAGTTTATAAAATGATCCCCCAATTGCTCTTTCTCTATTCTGGCTCTACATCTAGCCATTATATTAATGCTGACTGCATTCCCTATGCCATGCTCCCCATTCCCATGACTATCAACTATTGATTTGTATTATTCATTTTTAAAAAAGTGTTTTGTTCCTACTGTTTTCAGAATTATTCCTTTAAATTGGTGCTAGGCATTTTGCAATAGGCAAGAAAGTCTACAAAACAAGCAGCTGCTCACTCAAAATACCCACAGCACCACCACTGAGGAAAACTGATTTCAGTTTAAGGATGGACTTTGTCGATTTCCCTGCTCATACCGTTTCTTGTATCTAATATCTTTCTCTTTTGTGGATTTTCTTTTTAGTTTGCTAGACCATATGTTTTAGTAATACTGTTTTTCAGGAAAAGAGTGCATCGAGTATATTTCCAAATCCTTATGTTTAAGAATTTATTTTTCCCCCTATGATTAAATGGATCCAGAATTTAAGATTCAGAATCCTTTGCCCTCATACTTTTGAAGACATTTCATCATTGCTAACTAGCATCTCCTGCTGGAAACAAAGAAAAGTCTAATTCTCCTTCTTTATTATGTAACAACTTTTTTTCTTTTTCTAGGATGTTATCCTTTGGGTTCAAAAACATTCCTAGCATGTGTCTAAATGTAGTTCTTATTTGGTTGTTGTTGTTGTTATTATTATTATTATTATTATTATTATTATTATTATTATTTGGTATTTAGAGTCTGTATCCTTGAAGTTTTAGATTTCTATTAGAAAGAACGGAAGCATGAAAATGTTTTGGTCTTGCCAATGCTAGAGTGTTAGGGAAAGGAGTGATCAGGGAAGTGAGTAGATAAGATTAAAAGCAGTTATTTTTTAAGTTTCTTTTTAGACCAGTGATACTTAGTCTCTCATAGGTAAGAATTTCATTCCTTTCAGAATGGGAGTTTCCAAAAGCAATGGACTATTTCTGCAATTTATTTAATTGCCTGGAGATGTGATTGAGAAAATTATCTGAAAGAACCAGCAGTGCCTTGGTTTCATATAGGAATGGGTAAATCTTCTGCAAATTAGTCTACTTGTGCAAAAGAATTAACGGACATTTGAAGACTTTTGTAATAACACTTTTAATTCAGTCCAGCTATCTTTACCAAAGTAATTCAGAGATAATTTCAGAAATTTTATTCAAATAAATGAAGGTTCAACTGTTCTAATTTGTGTGATATCCCATCACCAAAATGCCACCCATTTCTACTTGCTTCCTAAGAAGTTCATATCACTATATTAATATTCATCCATTTATTTGTCACATTCTGCAGAGAATGAAAAATCTTTACCTCCCCATTTTATAGAAGATGGGATTTAAAACCAAAGTCAAATAATTAATATGTTGGTTTTCGTGAATTTATTTATTCACTCAGACAACATTTCTTGAGCTCTTTTTAAAGCCAGGCACTACCATAGGCACTGATAATACAAAGATAAGCACGTATTTTTCAGTGTACTGTGTAAGAGGGGCATCAAAAGAAATCATTACAATACAATGTCTACAGAGCATTTCCAAATTAAACAGAAATCTCTCAAGTATCAATATCTTTGGTATCCCAGTTTCTCAGTCTTGCTCTTTTGGTTCAGTGGTCTCCATGCTTTCTATTTGTCACCATGTTCTTTCTTCCTCTCAAAAATCTTCCACAGTGATACTTCTAAAGTTCAAGTCCAATAATGCTCTTGACTGATACAAACACTCAAATTACTCTCCCAGTCTCAGGAAAAGGGCATGATAGATCACACAAAAGGTCCAATCTCACTATTTGTTCAATCATATCCCCTTAATATCTCTTTTAATATCTTTACCTCATTCAACACTTAAATCATACCAAAAACCTGCCAATTCCCTTCAACTCCCCAATTATATTTCTGTGGCTTTGAACACACTGCTATTAGCTTAGATTGCGCCTCCTATATCTCCTCCAAAGGTTCTTTTTCCACTTAGTCAAGTCTGATGTAATCTCTAAGGAGAGAAGTCACTACCACCTCTTTGTCCTCTGACTGTGTCTTGTTTTTCCACTGTCATAGGCCTCATCGTATTCTATTGCATTTATTCATTTACATATGGGTCTATCGAGTTGTAAATTCCTTGAAATCATGGATGAAGCCTTCTTTATCTTTTTATACATACTACCTATAAATGTGCTGAAATACAGTAGATAATTTTAAAAACTGTCAAACGACTTTTTCAACAAGAGCGCTTTGAGATAGGAATATGGTAGATTGGTTTTCTTTTTTGACCTCAGTCTAAAGTAGTGGTCTTCAGAGCGTGATCTCTGGACATGTAGTATAAACACCATCTAGGAATGTGTTAGAAAAGCAAAGTCGCAAGATATGCCCTACCCTTCCCTCATGACCTATTAAATTAGAGAATGGAGGTGGGGCTCAACATTTTGTGTTTTACCAGTCCTCCAGGGGATTCTTATACAGGCTAAAGTTTGAGAACTAATGCTCTAAGAAAATTGTCCTCCTGTGGGCACTGTGCCTGGTGAGCATTATATAGTTCCCCAAATGAAAGAGAAGGAGTAGATGAAAATAAGGAAGTTATTAACTTTCTAGAAGATTAAATATGCATAGGTTTTAAGAATTGGGCCATAGAAGAGAAGGCAGATTTTCATGGGCATGAATGTCACAGGATAATCACATGAAACATGATGTCAAAATCAGATAATGCACCAAGCAAGTGATAAAAATAGAGCAAGAGTACCAGGTAGCTATAACAATAATGACCAGATGATGAACATAAGACATCAGGAGAGAGAACTACAGAATATACGAACTTGTGTGCAGGAGTAGAAGAGAGGGAGTTAGCAGCAAAGTCCAAATAATTGGAAAATGATTAATTGGAGGCTGCAAAAGGAATATTCAAATCTTTGCCACACCCAGAAGAAGGCTACAGAAGATAAGAGAGGGAAAATGGTAACATGTAAAATTAAAGATAACTAACAGAGAGACCCAAGCACTCCTAAATAGAGGTAATTCACTAACTTCCTATGTGAAGAAGGATTGAGAGTAAATAGTACACTCATATCTACCATATTATCTACAACATTCTGATCCTGTGATACAGCCAACCTGTTAAGGGAACGGGCTTTGTTCAACACAATGAGATTCTAATTCTGGCTTCCCTGATTATCAGCTGTGTGGTCTGAGCTTCAGTATTCTTATCTAAAAAGAAAAACAACAACAACAACAAAAAAAAACAGGAACAAACATGTCCATCGAAATATATTTGTTTTAATAATAAATGACAAAAATGGCAATAAGGTATCTTGAATTCTAGTTGGCACATATAAGGTATTTAATATAAGATAGTGATTATTATATTTGGATTAAGAATTTGGTCATAAGTTCTGCATAAAATGACCATTTTATGCAGATATTTGGTCATAATATCTGCATAAAATTTTTCATAATGTGATAAAGTGATTCTCATATAAACTCCCTTATGTGATAAGTGCCAATTAGTAACCTTAGTCTAGAATGCTGGTGGTGACAGTGGTGTGTGTAGGCAAACTCCAATTCCATGATACTCCTTCAGTTCTCTTCTACTTACTGTTGGGTTTATATTTATTCTTGTTCACATGGTAGAATAGATTACTTGATTGCTACAGTGAAACAATTGATTATATAATATCAGAGGCAAAATAAATTCTGTGGTATAATGCTATTAATTTGGCCAAAAATACATTTCATACATTATATTGTGGTCTACTTAAAAATAAAACATAATTTTTACTACAATGATAGAATCAAGGGTTCCACATCTTTTCCTCCACTTTTTTTTTTATTAAAAGGCTTCAAAGAATAAAGTGGACTTGGATTTCCTTCACTTTGTCACCTGCTCACACTGATTTGATTAAGCCCAGAGAGATTCTAGTAAAAATCTAATTTGTAGAACTTTCATCATGGTGCAGTGTAAAGAACACTTGGCAGGATTTACGTATCAACTGACGATTTATTAGCTGTGAGATCTTAGGTAAGTCACTTCATTTCTCAGAACCTCAATATTATTCACTCTGTAAAATGAGGATGAGGTGATACACCCACTCATCTTCACAGGGTTATTTTGAGATGCGAATGCATGTGAATGCACTGTTTAAAATGTGCAAACATTAGTTATTCTCTATTTCTAGATGTTCTATGAGGAAGTAGTTCTTTATATTTTACCAAAGGTTTCACATAACCCTGCCTGAATCCTGACTTTTTTAACTTGCTAGGCCATATCTGTAGATGCATTTTGGTTTTTTATCTGTAATCAACTCATGCATAGAACAAACACCATAACCATCACCTTGTTTTACTATATAATCAGACATTTTAGTTTTGCACTGTTAGAGAAATAAAAATTCCCTATTCTCTCAAATTGTCTACTGATGAATGAACTGCATCCCTCCTCCTCCACCAAATTTTATAATCTTTAGAAAAACAGAGACACCAAGCATAGTGTTTATTACAAGAGGCATTAATAACAGCCTGCTGAATAAAGGCTGTCTATTATATGTCAAGTGGCTCTAGAGTACTGTGCCTCACAGTTCAGAAAATAAAGCTAACCTAAAAAAGCAGGTGGTGAATCCTAATTCAAGGATAGATATTTGTTGTAACAGGTTGCCCTTAGAGCTAAGGAACATCTTTATCATCTGTATGAGCATAAGGTGTTCTGGTATTTGGGAAATGGGTAAATAAAGAGCTACTATGTAAGTTGTAGAAAGATGGCCAATTACAAAAATAGAATTTAGGGTATGAATTAGCATTAAAATTGTATAGAGGCAGCACTGAGTAGAGAAAGATCGGTTTAAAATGGGATCTAGATAGGTTCAATTCCTAGTTCTGTCTTACTGTGTAGGTTAGATCAAGTCATTGAAATTCTGAACCTCTGTTTTCTTATCTATTAAGTAAGGATCATAATCTGTACCCTGAGAAATTGGTTGCAGAGATATAAAGAGAAATTACTTCTGAAAGTAACTTCAGAAATTACTTTTATCCTGGTGTCTAACACAGAGAAGGTACTAAAAAAAAATCCGTTTCTATGACTTTGGTTATTTTTCCCTTTTCTTCCTCTCTTTTTCTTCATCTTTTCTTTCATCTTTGCTAGAACCCAAGTCATCCTTTTTGGGGAGATTAAGAAGGCAATTTAGAAACTTATATAAAGACTTCAAGCTAGCTTAGTGATTTTTTATTATCATTGTAGTAGTTGTGAAAATGACTATTTAATAGAGATTTCTGGATATTAAAATGCCTGTATTACTCATATTTAATGTGCATAAAAATAAGAACTGGTGAGTAGCCAGAAAGAAAAGTTAAGAACAAGAGCCTACCTCAGAAAAACAGTTGACTGCATGGTTGAGGCAGGGAAAGTATAAAGTGGACCTGGAATGTTTTGTGGCACCAGAAAGTGATGCTCAAAGAATGATCCAGACATCGTTCATAGAACATAAGAACAAGCTTGAAAGGGATATCTTTGGCCAAATATAGGACAACTGGAGCAGGAAATTATGACAGTAACAAATTATAACTCACTGATAAAATATAAATTCATGATGCCATACAAATATAAATAAAATAAATGTTAAAATAAATAGGAAAGAAGAGAAAGGTCTTTATTACAGTAGAATGCCAACTAATAAATATAGACAAAATGATGGAATTGGAAAATTACCATTTGGTAACCATAATACTAATAATTAATTCAGGTAAGAATCATCATGCTAGAACTAGTGGGTGAATATTTGTTGAAGAACAGTATATTTATATCTTCCCACAAAATACTTAGTAATTATAAAGGGAAAAATAGTAACTTTACAGTGGAGGCTCTCCCCTTGTCATTTTAGAAAAAAATCTGAATACTTTACAATTTCTAAATACTTTTAGAAAAAAAGTATTTAGAAATTGTCTTAGTCAGTTTGGGCTACTATAATAAAAATATCATAAACTGGGTGGCTTTAACAATAGACATTGATTTCTCACAGTTCTGCAGGCTGTAAAGTCACAGATCAAGGCACCAGCCATTTTGGTGTCCGGTGAGAGCCAGTTTCCTGGTTCACAGATAGCTATCTTCCTGATGTGTCCTCACATGGCAGAAGGGACCATGAGGCTCTCTGGGATCTCTTTCTTCAGAGAACTAATCCCACTCATGGGGGCCTCACCCTCATGACCTAATCACCGACCAAAGGCCCCACCTCCTAACTCCGTCACATTGGGGGTTAATATTTAACATATAAATTTGGGGGGACACAAACATTCAGTCCATAGCAGGGCTAAGAGGGCATCATGCCTGAAATTTATTAGCAATTGATGCAGAGGAAAAATTATAAATACAACTATCTATCTTTCTATTAAGATGAGGGAGAGAATGATAAAGCAAATATGATAAAATATTAACACTTGAGAAAACTCAATAGGGTTATGACTTTATTTCTTTGAGTAAAATTATTTAAAAATAAAATATTTCTTTGAGTAAAATTATTTAAAAATAAAAAATTTTAAAAATTAAGAAAGAAAAAACACCTTGAGAATGGACAGATTTTTTTGACCCAAGCCTTGGCTTCACTGGTTAGCAGTGTGACAGTGAGAACCTTACCTAAATTCTCCACGCTCAATTTTCTCATATGTAAATAGAGGAAATGATAATTTCAATATCCTGGGTCACTAAAAGGCTCAAAAAATGAATCATAATAGGTGCTTAACACTGTATCTGAAATGTATTAAGCAATCAATAAATTGCAGTTATTGTTGTTATTATTATATTATAGACCAAAAACAAATTTAACACATCATTTATCTTTTAGATCTTTCTTTGGAACTCTTTAATGTGCTCATAGGACCTTATATCTAACTTTATTTTACTACCAGTTAATACTTTATAATAATTACGAGTTTGCATGTCTATCTTTTCACTATACAGGTATCTCCTTGGTGGTGACAAACCTATTTTCTCATTGTCATGACCTTAGTGCCTAGTGTACAACAAAGGTGCACATACTCAGGAATTTCACAAAGAGCAACACACTAACATGTACATGCTCTATGACTATGGTTGACTAAATGATGGAAAGGAGGGGCACTGGAAGAGCACAGAAGAAAGTCCTATAAACCAAAACATATAAGAAGATGTTGGTTTATTTGCATTAAGCAAATGATCCTTATATGTTGAAAGGATACATAAATGACCTATAACTGTGATTGAATTTGAGACTCCAAGTTCATTAGGATAACCAACCACAGGTGATTGACTTTGGTTCGCGAAAGACGCAAGAAAACAAGCAAATGAATGAATGCATTGTAAGCACTGTCCTTTGGAATTTGGCAGCCTGGATTTGGAAAATTATTCACCAAAATTGTTCAAAACATCATGATCAGTTATAATTTAAGACAAATGAGAACAAAGAGTGTTTACCCATTGTTCACGAGAAACTCAAATTCCTTACATTCTTCTTAGCTCACATACAAAAATGCGTGCCAGATTATAGGGTAGTTTTGCAAAGCAGACAGATGGGTACACTACAAAATCATTTATTTAGAATTCTGCCTTGCTTCAGCCAAGGTACTCATTTCCATACTAATATTACTGAAATTCTTTAATTTGCCTTTCTTTTTTCCTTTAATTATTGTGTTTTGCTTCTCTCCCAGATCCATTAAAGTATCACACAGTGATGGAATTGAAAAGAATTTTTTCCCAACAGATTTATGTTCAGGGATGATTTTTCTTCTTCCTTAGATTATTTAAAAGATTCTCAATATTTGTTCAAGAGTTAAACTGCCCTTCAAATATCCTTTTACATTTTGAGACATATCCACTGAAAACATTCTCCATAATAATTATTCTGTGGTCTTTGGAAGAAATTTGTCATTCAATTTGAAGGCAGACTAAAAACAGTCAAATGTTTGTACATCTAAGTACGATAAATGTCCCTACAAATAAATATTAGCTTCATTTTTCTTGACAGATTTAAATAACTACTTGAAATTGTTTTGCCTCTCTTTTCAAAATGTGCAAAAGGACTTTAAGGAGAATAATTGTAAGGATAACATTTAATGCAGATACCAAAGATCCTTTAGTGTGCTTGTATATGTTGTTGATTGCTTCTTATACATGCAAAACACATTGTACACACATGTATAAGAATATGGCTAAAAGAAAAGGTATAGTTAGATTTTATTTTAATATAGAGTGAAGTCAGAAGATGAAAATATGATTGAACTCTTAAAAAGGAAGTTAAAATTATTTAAAATGAACAGAAATTGTTAGAAAAGAATGGTAGACATAATATATAAATCTTTAAGGCACAAGGGATATTGAAGTACTACCTTGGTTGGATATTTGAGACACAAGAAAAGAAGCACATCACTAGATTAGGATTTTCAACTCACTAGAGTAACTAGCATTTCAACTCTAGGGATTAAATAACACTAAACATTAGTTTGTCTCACTCAGAGACTTTTTAGCTACATATATCTGCTATCTTTTAAATATATATTTTGAATAAAATGAGAAAATAAAAAGTCCTAAATAATTTTCCTGTTGTGTATAAGTAACTACCTACGAGTATCCAGAAAAAAATCAGTAAATGGAGTGACCATAAGAAATAGAGAGCTTAAAGGGAAATGCAAATCAAAACCACAATGAGATACCATCTCACACCTGTTAGAATAGCTATAATCAACAGGACAAATAATAACAAATGTTGGAGAGGATGCGGAGAAAAAGGAACCCTTACACACTGCTGGTGGGATTGCAAATTGGTACAGCCACTATGGAAAACAGTATGGAGGTTCCTCAAAAAACTGAGAATTGATCTACCATATGATCCAGCAATCCCTCTACTGGGTATTTACCCTGAAGATTTGAAAACCCATATCCGAAAAGATATTTGCACACCGATGTTCATAGCAGCATTATTCACAGTGGTCAGGACATGGAAGCAACTGAAGTGTCCTATGATAGATGATTGGCTAAAGAAGCTGTGGTACATATATACAATGGACTATGACTCAGCTATAAGAAGAGATGAAATACTGCCATTTGCGACAACATGGATGGACCTCGAGATAATCATGCTAAATGAAATAAGCCAGACAGAAAAAGTTGAAAATCACATGATATCACTTAAAAACATCCTGTGATTCTTCAAAGCCCAAGATCACCTCATGACCACAGTTATTTTGATACATTTATGGAAGCTAAAGTGGGATTGCTGTAAAGGGTCAGTTTGTAAAGATTAAAAAAATATATAAACAAACCAAAGAGCTTCTGAGAAGCATGACATTCTCCTTGAGTGGTCTTTGCTTTATTTTGCACAGTAGATAATTTTCCTGGGCCATAATGCCTACTAGACTTTCTATTCTGTTTTTGTCTCAAATGTGAATTTCTTAGTTCAGAATTTAGCTTAAACATCACATGCACAAATGCACACATTATTAGAACAGAGAAATGAAAGTCACTTTAAGGCACAGAATATGGTTTCTTGATCAGAAAAAGATTATTTTAAAGGAAAGAAATATAAAGAAAAGAGGGTATCGATCAGAGGTCATTTGTTAATTTTTCTTCTCCTCAAATAATTATTCAGATTGCCTTTGAGCCTCGGGGTATGCTAGGCAGGCACAGGGAATACAAGGAGAAAAGGGATTGCTTGTGAAGCCAGAGCTATTCAAGCTTTTCCAAATGCTGAACAACAGAGAGAGTGCCCAGGCAAGCAAATGCTACACTCTTGCCCATCTGGCAGGGATATCCCTGTTATGGACCATCTGAGACTGATGTAGGAAATCTTTGAATCACGTCTTTTCTCCTTCCTCTGATTCCTTACTCACAAAGAAGCCTGATAATAGTAATTTGCTTTCCTAAGTAATATAAAATTTGAGAGCAAATATATTTGTTCTATGACCACAGTCAAGAATCCACTGGAAGAGGGCTAGACAGTATTATTTTGCATTGCAATCTAATAGATTGGTATTTCAGTTTAGAGACTCCAGTCTTAATGTAGTATCATTGTGAGCAAGTCTCGCCAAATGCTGCAGAGGCATACTCTTATTTTATTGAGCTTTGCTTTATTGTGGTTCACAGGTGTGTTTTTTACAAACCGAAGATGCAACCCTCTACCAGCGAAAAGATTATGATTTGTTTTATTGTGATACTCACTTTATTACGAGAGTGGTCTGGACCTGAACCCCCAATATCTCTGAGGCATACATGTACTTAAAGGCCTCCATAGGCTGTTAGTACCTTCAAGGCTGAGGATAACATAGAGGTGATTTTGTTTTAGTGACGTCTTGCTTCATGCCTTCCATTTACATTCGTGCACACAACCTTAGCTCTTTTTCAGGTTTCTGGACCATTTTTATCCTAGTTTCTTGTTGGTGTGATATAATGGAAGAATATGGGTTTTTGCCATCTTTTCTTCTGTCTGATATTCTAACTAAACAAGCTTATTTCTGCCTCAGTCTTAGCATTTATTACTTTTCTTGGAATGTTCCTGGTGCCTTCTCATCATTCAGGTCTCAGCCCAAGTGCCATCTCTTAGAGAGGCCTTCCCGGACCATCCAATCTAAGGTGGTTGTACCTCTGTCATCACTCTTTGTTGTATTTATCTTGTTTATTTTTTATGAACTCATTTTATGCTCCTCCCACTAAAATATGAGCAACCTGGAGGGCAGGAGCCTTGTTTGTTTTAAGCACCACTCACTCCCCAAGACCTAGAGCAAAGCATAGGAGTAGAAAGCATAGGAGCTTAATAAACATTTGTATCTATGAATGAATGAATGAATGAATGAATGAACAAACGAACGAGCATGGCTCCTAAATTTGGGTTGGGATTCTATCTGACATCCTGAAGTCAGTTACTTGAGGAATAACTTTTCTGTAAAGTGTGGATGCTACCTCCCTTCAGAGAAGATTAACTGAGATGATGTGTATGAAAGTATCTGCGACAAGATATTTGTCAATAAATAATTATTTTTGTTTTCCTCACTATTCCCTTTTAATGCACTTTTGTAAAGCAAAGAGAGCTATTTTTAAATTCATGTAATTAGTAACTCACAACATTATTTTGCATTTATATCCTGCACACTTTAAATGTCTGGCCTCTAGTCTCACACACTTTGCTTTATAATTCCTTTGATTCAAATCTAATAGTCTTGCTTTAAAAGATTAAGCCTAGAACATAGACTTTCTTTTTATCACTGCTTCATTTTTCTATCTCTTCATCCTGAGGAAGACACAATAGCACAATTTTCCTCAAATATTTATTATAATAATAAAAATAGTTATAATTCATGAATCTGCTATGTGCTTGGCAATATGCTAAGCATTTTACATATATCATTTTATCTCTCTGGTAAATATTATGACATTCATAATATTTATAATATTTAAATAAGCATTATGATAATCATTGTAGATGATAAAACTAAAATTCAAAGAGACCTGCTGATGATCACATAATTAGTGAGTAGAAGAGAAGGGATTTGAAGCCAACACTCAGATTCCAGTCTTTGCTCTCAACTGCTGTACTATATTGCCTTCTCTGGCAGTTACTGGCCCTTTGAGATGCAAAAATCAGTAAGACACAGTCTTTGCCCTTGAAGAACAAGAAGTCCACTGTCAGATGCAGAAATGAACAAAAGCAGTGAACACATATGAGTATTGTTATAGGGTATATACAACTGCTCTTGCAGGGAATGAATAATTTTGGATATGGAAGTTTTGGCAAAACTTTAAAGAATAGTAGAAACTTTCATATAGAAAATGGATGAGCAGAGAGGTGTCTAAATCACTGGAACAGTGTGTGCAAACCTCAGAAGCATGGAAGAGCACAGTGTGCTGAGAAAAGACAGTTTCGATGAAGTTGAAATCTAGAGTGAATTTGTGTAGGGGCTGGCGAGGGAAATGTGGCAAAATGCAGAGGAAGAGAAATGGAACAGAGAATGACATTTTGAGGTAGATTGTTAAGGAGTTCAGACATTAGCTAACTTTACTTTGGAGAAGAATATCATCAGATCTGCTTTTCAGAGAGATCATTCTAATTCTGACCTCTCTCATACTTATTTGAATGGTAAAGGCATAGCTTTATTTGTAATGTCATCGCTAGTCAAAATGCAAATCCAGCCCCTTTTCAAAAGTGTGTTTCATCATTGTTTTCAGATCTGACTGACCCAAAACAACCAGTTTTCCTTTTTCTTCCTCTGGAACCCCTCAACAATCAATGATTATTCATAGGAAAGAGTGAAACATTCAAAAACAGGAGTGTTTCTTTGAACAACTATTCAATTTAAATGTGTAAATATACTTGCATATATGTATTTGGGATTTTCTGATTTACCGCTATGTCCTCCTACCTTAGCTACCTGTAGATAAATGTAGAGATTTTAGATTTCTTTAATAACAGCTGAAAAGACTTTCTTTTCATTTAAAAAGAACTACTCCTTCCTCCATCTCCTCAAATTTATCCCAAATAATTACTTTTTAAATTGTTCTTAAACTGGTAGAAACAATAGGTTGAAAACATCATGGCCTGAACCCTTCTGTTTTTCAACGTGAAATGTATATAGACCTGGCAGGCACTCCATGTTCTTGATTAGATGGTTGCTAATCAGGAAAGGGGGACATTCCAACTGTGCTCTCTCTGGTGACACTGAGATTTGTACTCAGGAAGCTTATGTATTTTGCCTCCCTCTGTCCCTTCAGTGATCACATCCAAGCTATTTTCCAATTTTTGTTGCTGTCTGCTACCTATACTAAATGAATACTAGTAGTGTTTATATAAAAACCATATTCATCTAAGCTGTTAGACTATTAAGGTCATTTTCTTTGGAAACTTTTTTTTTTCAGACTTATGTTTTCTCCCTCATCATTCTGTCCTTGTCTTTTTGAAAATGCAGCATCTTTTTTAAACAGGTTGAAAGGTAATGAAGTCTTTTTATTGGTTAGATGTGGTCATGGTAGGTATGGATAAATCTCCTGGCATCAAGGCCATCACCAAGGATCCTGAGAAACGTCTTAGAAATGAATAGTTTATGTGCCTGGAAACTAAAGCAAGGCAACACAAAACCTACCATCTTAACTGCTTTGAGAGAAAGCTAGACATGTTTTCCCTTGAGAAAACTCTTCATCAGTCCCTTAGATGTCCAAGATTATTAACTTAAATGATTTTCTAGGTAAACTTTTATATTACAAGTCACCGCATGACCTGAAATCAACCACCTAACCCAAACTTGAACTACTAGTACTTTTTTATGTATACACTCCTGCAAAAGTTCACTTCATACTGAAGGTTGCATCCAAGGGAATTGCCTCTGGTGCAGGAGAACCTGCCGCTGTGCACAGTGTCATCATTGGGACTCAAGCCAAATACATGCTACAAAGCCTCAACTGTTGATTGATGACAAGTACATCAGCTTGTTTGAAATACCATGGGGTTCTCCAGTCATTTCATTTCCTAATTGTGAACAATTATTTGCATTTAATTTAGATCTCATCTTGCTGCCTGGAAGTCAGATGGCTACACCACCAGAGCCAGAGGAAGTAATTACATAATCTCCAATATCTTTCCATCAATTAATTTATTTGGATGAGTTTAAATGGTAACATAAGGAAGTACTTGATAGTGTTAGCTAAAGGCAGGCAAAGGGAGGTGATCATAAAATGAGTCATCTACATCCTTCAGCTCAGCCTTATTATGGTTAGCTCATGCTTATAAAAGAAACACTGCAATCTTGAACTAGCTTTGCAGTAAAGATTAATGGAAGTTCTAGTAGAATTTCAGAATGTATTAAACATTTTTTTCTGATAATTTACCAATGTTCTTATTCGGTTTATCTAATTATAATCTGAAAGTCATAAGTTAGGGATAATAGCCTCTTTGAAAATTGTTGTAAATATAAAATGAGATTATATATGAAAAATTACTTCACTTACTGGCCAATGGCTGCAATTTCTCAATGCATGAAAGTCATTGTTTATGTTACTATTGATGCCAATTTATTTCTAGAGAAATACGAGACAACAACTTTATGAGATAAAATATTTCAGTATCAAAATCATTTTATTAGAAACGAGTTAGAAAATGGGAAAGAGTTATTCTTTCTCATTCCTTCAAATAGTAAGAGGAAGAACACAGGCCCAAATGACTAATCTTATTTTTGATAAGTCATTGCCCATTTCATGGAATTGTGGTTCTCAGACTTTTGGTGTCTGTAGCCTGCTTTGTTGAGACAAAAGACCATACAGAAATCTAGTCAACCGACTCCCAGATACCAACTCCAAATAAACCAACCAGGGAAACGGGAGATTAAGAAGAGAAAGGGTAATAAGAAAGGAAGAAAACTATTATCTTGTGTGCCAACTATGTGCGAGCTATGTGCTGAGCCAGACACTCGAAATAAATCCATAGACAGATTTTAGAATTCATCTCAATTGCTGCTATTAAGCATATCATCCTTTTTTTCTTAGTCAACTATACTACTAACCCTTGTACTTGTGCACTAAGGTGTATAAAGAGGATGGGGTACAGTCTTGGGAATGAAAACAAGGGTAATAAATGGTGGTTAAGCCAGACTATCATAGGAGATACTCTCTGAGGCTTCCTGCCCCTCCTTCCTTTTCCTTTCGCTCATGCCTGCAGGTGGCCTTCCTACAGTTATCCTGAGATGATGGAAATAAACTGCATTGCTTATCAGCACCACATGAGCAGCAGTGCAGTAGCTGTCCAGACCTTCCAGGCTGTACTTGTGAGTTTCTAGTCACAAAGTAATTCAGATTAAAGGGACTTCCTCTTTTATCTCTTCTCTCCCTTCTCCCTCTACTGACAGGAAACATCATCCTGATACCATAGGCATATTATCTCATCTGCTGTTCAAAAAGAAAACCTTTATAGCTTACTGAGGATTATGAGGCAACCATATTAATTCCATCCTTCTTAAGTGGTTTATCTGTATTGATATGGGATGTGAGTGGGGGTGGATTCTTCCATGTGCACCCACATATTTACAGTGGGCAAGAACTGAGAGGGAGCACAAAATGTATGTGTTTGTATAGGTACATATAAGGAATAGAAATCCTCTAAATGCATCCTGAGGATAAGTACAAAATGAATGTTTTAGGATTATTTATTGTTTCAAATTATTAATAATTATCTTTCCCTTTAGTAAGAAAAATAGATTGACTGTCTTTCCTTAAGCCCACTTTAACGAAGAATGTTCTTAAGCCATTACTCACAGTATTTCTTCATGGATATTATAAATAGGTAAGTATACTCCATTTCAAAAATGTTCTTCCTATATGTCTTCCTCCCATTGTAGATGTAATATTTTCCCCTCTGTCTCTATTTCTTTTTCTTGTCTTTTTCCTATTCCATTTCACCTCTCTTCTTTTATGCTGCTTCTTTTCATCGTATTATACTATCTTAAAAGGCTCTTTATTTTCCATATGGACTGTACAGTCCCATCAAAAGTAGGTTATTTTATAAACAAAAATTTCCATACTCAGAAGGCATCATGAAAGTAGTTAGCTTCTAAGCTAACAAGAGAAATGCTTAGCATGTTTAGAAGTGCAAATGATGAGTTTCAGAATCTGAGGATGCTTATCTGGACCTGTTCATCTTTTGAAATTCATCAATGTCTAATGAATATGTCATTTGTAAATTCTAATTAGTGACAATCATATATCGAGCTCTACATGGAATTTGAAATACCTAAACAGCCACAATGCCTCAACATTCATTTTCGGGCATTTCAAATCCTCACCTGTAAAATGGTAGTGGACTTGCAAATTCAACACAGACACAAGCAGCTCAATATATCTTTCGGTTGCCAGCAGCTCTGAATGATTCCAAGGGGCTGTTTAATGTACATCAGAGAGGCTGTTCTCAGACTGCTCTCCCTCTTCTCTCTAGAGTTTGCTTTCCTGGCAGTGACAACAATGAGGCATCCAAGGCAAGGAGCCATAGTGAGGGTATTTCCTATCTCGCACTGCGTCAGTAAGCTTACAGTGAAAATGTGGAAAATATGGCAGGGAAAGACTGAAATCTTTTCAACCACTGCCTCTAGTTAGAATTACTTTCTATTAAACTGCCTTGTTGCTGGAGCTTTAAAGTTGAGTCAAGCACCATTTTTCACAGCATGAAATTTGGAGAAGGACCTGAGTTCAAATCATCATTCTGAATGAAACTCATTTGCTCTAAAATTTTGATTGTTTCTTCTCATATCTAGGCCTCAAGTTCCTCAGAGGCAGATGGTGATGACTAAATAGTACCCCTTTCATAGAGCTGCTATGCGCAAACCAGTACATTTTGCTTTTAGGTTATTTGGAAAATTTCAAGGCAAATAGTAAGGCCTCAATCAATGGTATTTGGTATTCTTTTATAGAGTTTTATCTCTTACAACCTAACAAAAACTGGTCTTCTGTGAAAATACAATTTAAAAGAAAGAAAAAAAACAACTTCAAGGTAATGTCCTCCAGTTCCTGACATTGCATTCTATAACATTTACTGATGACGGTAATGATCAGAATAGGTGAGGTTTTGCTGCTGTAACAAACAACTCTAAAAATTAAGTGACTTACTAAAAAATGATTTATTTCTCAGTTATTTCACAGCCCAGTGTCAGTTGGACAACTGACTCTCCCTGACAGATCTCGTCCTAGGGTAACTCTGGAACCCAGATTCCTTTCATCTTATAGCCATCTCTGAGAATTTTCATTAAGGCATATATAGGGTAAGGCCTTGGAGAGGGATACATTGATATCATCTCACTTTATATTTGCCAGAATCAGTCACATGGAACCCAAATAACACTGCTCCCAAGAGAAAGAAGTAGAATGGATGAACGTATAGGGAACCTATGACACTAGGATGATCATAATGAGGAAAGAATGATGGTGTGTTAAGGAATTTTTATTACTGCTAGGTTAAGGTGATGCAAATATCAAGCTGCTTTCTCATCTAGATACAATATGAACTTGCCTCATAGAGCAAAGTGTTTTAACTTAAGTCCTTCAGAACTGAGATATTAACACATTTGTTAATTTTTCTTTACCTATGGATTGTAAATGCTTTTAAATCAGCTTTAGAGTTTTTGCTTTTATCCTTTGTTTATTCATTTTACTTCGTGGAAACTTCTGAGGCAAGTGAGCATGCAGCATTTGTTTCCCATCAGCTTAATTAATTGGAATAAGAGCTGTGTAAAAGAGGAAGAACTACAGCTACACGCGTTAACATGTACACACCTCAGAAATGTACATGTGAGCAGAAGAACCAATGGCAAAAAAAGCAAACAAGCAAACAAAACAAACAAACAAACAAACAAAAAAACCCCCAACATACTGCATGGTTCCATGTTCAAATCCTGGGAAAATAAATAATGTATTTTTTCAGAAAAAGTGTATGAGATGTAAAAATACACAGAGAAATTAAGGAATAAAGAATTTGAATTTTGGCATAGTAGATACTTTTGGGAAAGAGTAACAGGCAATTCTGGAAGAGAAACTTGGCGGGGGTACTTCAAAGGTTCTAGTTATGTTCAGTTTCTGCAGTTGGATAGCAAATGAGTACACAGAAATTCATTTCGTTGTAACCCTTTAAGCTAAACAGATATGTTTTATTTACTATTTTCTATACACATTTAACAAAACAAGAGGTAAAATCAGAGCTGAAAGAAAGGAAATAATTTTTTTCCTTGGTATTTTGTTTTTTACCAAATTATGTAATTTTGCAAGTTTATATTTAGATAGGTGGTACTTAGATGTACCATTTATAAGTAGTCTCAAGATTATACTTGAATTTTAAATTGTTAATTCAATATCTGATGCCTAAGTTCCAATTCGAAACAAGTTAATTGGACCTAAAGTACTCCAAGTTTATTATATCTGATCTAAATTCCAGAGTGCTCCATTTATCTTTCATTGTGTCACAAATCACCCCAAAACTTAGTGGTTTAAAACAGCGACATGTGTTATCTCTCATGATGTCTGTGGATCAGGATTCCAGGAAGTATGTGGCTGACACTTTTAACTCAGGATCCCTCACGTAGTTGCAGTCTGATGATGACTAGAGATGGAACATCTAGGGGCTGGCTGGGCATCTCTCCCTCCATGTGGCCTCAGGACTTCCTCATGCAATCTCCCCATTGTGCTAGTTTGGGCTTCCTAACAGCATGGTGACTTTAGAGAAGTCAGACTGCTTACATGGCAAATAGGCTCCAGGGCAGGTTTTCCACTGAGTGAAAGTACAGCAAATTGCTTTTTATGTCTTCAGCTGAGAAGTCAGGCAGTACCACTTCTATTGTATTTTATTGGTTACAACTGTACCCCAGGCGCTCTAAGATTCCAAGGGAGAGAAATTAGGCTCTAGCTCTTTATGGGAGAGTGGCATGTAGACAGGAGATATCGCTGTAACCTCTTTGGAAAACGTCATCTGCCACACGTGGGTAATTGGGATGAGGAGTCTATAATTTATCATTCAAAATGGTACTATATTTTAGATTAAAAGGAGTATTATTAATAATTACACAGAAATAACAGGTGCAAATCTGGATCGTCCTGGGCATACCATGACATATGGTTACCCTGGTAACTAAGCTTAAAAATTGGACTGGCCATTTCTTATCTGAAGGTATTAAAAACACATCACCTTTGGGATGTGTCCATCAGAATTCAGTCTTTATCTTCCAGAGGCAAAATGTAGATCGGAAGATTTTTTTAAAAGATTAATCAGAATGGAAAAAAATGCTTTGTAATTGCTCTATGTTCTCTCTCTTTTTATCATGGCTAGGTCACCCTTACCTCCCACAGAGTCAAATATTTAAAATTGCAACTGGAGATTATTATCAGTGACACATGCAACAGAAATTTCAGCGTTTCTGAACAACAGGTATTTTAAGCTCTATACAGATACTCTTATTATTAATAATCGTACTCTTGCTGGGGCTTTAACCCAGTTTTTCCCATATTGTGTTCCATGGAACACTACTGTAGCTAGATAGCTGTCAGAAAATATTTTCCATGGTGAAAACAGTTTGAAATTCCTGAAAATTAACCCTTCCTCTTAGAATTCACAATTCATAATATTAACAGTTGTAAGAATCTCACAATGAGAAACTTGTTAAACTTTGTTCTTCATCAAATCAAGCATTTCCAGAATTCATTTGACCATGGGAACAGTTTTTCTTCCCCTGAACATCACCAATTAACACTTGTAGGATTAGTATTCTGTGAAATGCACTTTGGGAAATACTGTTTTAACGTAAGCCAGAACATGAGTCATTTCAACATTTATCAAAAAACTTGGAACGATCAAATACAATAAAATCAACCATTTTAAATGTAGAAAAACTAAGAAGGAAGTATCTGAACTCTTTTACTAACAGATTAAATATTTTAAAAAGTTTGTTACTTCCAAGTATAAGGGCTTAGATTAATAAATTTGCCTTGGGCTAAATTTTAATGAACATGTTCATCAAATAAAACTTACTGTTCTAAAAAAAGGTACTTATTAGCACCAGATACTAGTGAGGACATAGATTAATGTTATGTTATTTAAATTCTAGGTTGCCATATAGAAAATGAGCATAGGTTTAAGAATAACTGTAGACTCTGCATTTTTCTGCACATTTTAACATGTACTAAATACAGATAGCCTTCTAATATCAGTGTAAGATGTCTAAATTGGACAGGACCTGAAGGGGGTTCAAGATGACAGCATAGTAAGACCCTGAACTCACCTCCTCCCATGGACGCAACAAATTTACAGCTATGTATGGAATAATTTTCCTCTAAAATGTTCCTTCCATTCTTCCTGAGAACTAGAGGAACAATGCCTCCACAACAAAAGATAAAACAGATGCACTGAGAAGGGTAAGAGAGGCAGAGACATGGCCTCACTTGGGACCCTACCCCGATACAGTGACCTACAAGTAGGAGAGATACTGCCTACCAAAAATGAAACTCTGCCTTGAGGATTGAAGGGGTTGGGCCCCACATCAGGTACCCTGATCCTAGAGGCCGTACACATAGGTGAGTCCTTAAAACATCCTCTTTTGAGAATCAACGGGCATTAAGTCCAGGAGAAACACAGAACTGTAGGGAATGGAGAAACTGCTCTTAAAGGGCTCATATGCAGACCCATTCCCTCTGAGATTCAGTGCAAAAACTACAGTTTGAAAAGTGCCTAGACCATAAGTGAGGGAGACCTACTTATTAAACTTTAAAGGGGCTGCCTGAGAGGCAGGAACCTGCAAGGACTTTATCTGAGATCGGAAGCACTGGAATGTGCCAGTTTTACAATCTCATCCTAACCTATTGCTAACAGAGATGATGGGTGCCATTTTTGGAGCCTGCTAGCACCATAGGGGATATTCCTTCCATCTTAGGCCATAATCAGGAGGAGTGAGTACCCCAAGCCCTGCCCTTCCTGGGCAGGTGAGTACCCTAAGTCCCATCCTCCATACACAGCAGCAGAGCTGTAACCAAGATGGGCAAGAATCCCAGACTCATCATTCCCCACACAGCAGCCATGCTAAAACTGGGCTAGGAAAGTATCCCATGCCTTGCCATACCCATGCAACAGCCAAGCTGCAATCAGGCCAGAAAAGCACCCCAAGCCCTACACACCCTATGCATAATCCAAAATGCAACTGGTTGGGCACGTGTCTTGAACTCCGCCCTTACTGCACAGGAGGGGGGTAAGCAGGCCAAGCAAATGCCCAGAGCTCTGCCTTCCCCACGAAGCAGCTGAAACCCTACCACAGCTGGTGGGCACAGGCACCACACACAATGAAAACCCATATAGTACCTGGCTCTGGTGTACAGGGGAGATTCTCCTTCTGGACTACAGGAAACATCTCCTACATAAGACCACTCCTTCAAGACTGAGGAAGGTAGCCATTTCACCTAATACATAGAGTCAAATATGGAGAGATAGGCAAAATGAAAAGAGAGGAATATGTTCAAAACCAAAGAACAAAATAAACCTCCAGAAAAAGACCTTAATGAAATAAAAATAAACAACCTAATTGATAAAGAGTTAAAAGTAATGGTCAGAAAGATGCTCACCAATCTCAGGAGAAGAATGGATGAACACAGTGAGAACTCAAACAGAGAGAGAGAAAATAAAAGAAAGTACCAAATAGAAGTTATAATTGAACTAAAAAATACACTAGAGGCGTTCGAGAGAAGAATGGATGAAATGGAAGCATAAATCAGCAAGCTGGAAAACAAAGCAATGGAAAATACCCAGACTGAAAAGAAAAAATAATAATAATTAAAAGAAGTGAGAATAACTTAAGAGACCTCTGGGACAACATCAAGAGGAATGATATTTGCATTATAGGGGTACCAAAAGGAGAAGAGAAAGAGAGAAAAGTCAGAAAAATTTTTTAGAGAAATAGTGGCTGAAAACTTCCCTAATCTGGGGAAAGAAACAGACACCCAGGTCCAGCATGCCCAGAGAGCACCAAATAATGAGCCTAAAAAGAAAATACCAAGACACATTATAATTAAAATGATAAAAGTTAAGGATAAAGAGAGAATCTTAAAAGCAGCAAAAGAAAAACAACTTGCTACATACAAAGGGAACTCCAAAATGCCATCAGCAAATTTTTTTGGCATAAACTTTACAGGTCAGAAGGGAGTGGCATGGCATATTCAAAGTGCTGAAAGGAAAAATTTTTCAACCAAGAATTCTCTACCCAGGATTGAAGGAGAAATTAAGAGTTTCCCAGATAAACAAAAGCTAAAGAAGTTCATCGCCACTAAACTAGCCTTAGAAGAAATGTTAAAGGGACTACTCTAAAGCAAAAAAGAAAAGGCTTTAATGAATAATAAGAAAACATACAAAAGTAAAAACCACATCAGAAAAGATAAATAATAATAAATATAGTGGATTAGACACTTATAAAGCAAGTATGAAGGGTAAAAGACAAAAGTGGTAAAATTAATTAAAAATACAATAATTAGGTAAGGGATACCTAAAATAATAAGATGTAAAATGTGTCATCAAAGTATAAAATGTGGAGGAGGAATAAAAATGTAAAGCTTTGGAATGCGTTTAAATTTGTTATCATCAACTTAAAATGGACTGTTATATACATAGTATGTTATATGTGAACTTCACGGTAACCACAAAGAAAAATTTATAATAAGTACACTAAAGACAACAAAAAAAGAATATAAACATAACACTAAAGAAAGCCATCAAACCACAAGGGAAAAAAGAAGGAGAAGAAGAAAGGAACAGAGAGGGCTAAAAAAAAAAAAAAAAAACAGCCAGAAAACAGTGAACAAAATGGCAATAAGCACATACCTATCAATAATTACTCTAAATATAAGTGAACTAAATTCTCCAATCAAAAGACATAGGATGGCTGAATAGATAAAAATACAAGACTCATCTATATAATGCCTACAAGAGTCACTTCAAACAGAAAGACACATACAGACTGAAAGTAAAAAGATCAATAACAGGTATTCCATGCAAATGGCAACAGAATGCTGGGGTAGCAATACTTACATTGGATGAAAGACTTTAAAACAAAGACTGTAACAAAAGACAAAGAAGGAATTAAATAATGATAAAGGGGTCAAGACAACAAGATGATTAAACATTTGTAAAGATTTATGCACCCAACGTAGGAGCACCTAAATATATAAAGCAATTATGAACAGACCTAAAGGGAGAACTAGAAAGCAACATATTAATGCAGAGGACATTAGCACTCCAGTAACGTCAACTGATAGGCCTCCAGACAGAAAATCAATAGGAAATTATTGGCCTTAAATGGCACATTAAACCAGACAAATTTAATTGATACATACTGAACATTTCATCCTAAAGCAGCAGAATACACATTCTTTTCAAGTGCACATGGAACATTCTCCAGGACAGATAACATGTTAGGTCACAAAACGAGTCTCAGTAAATTTAAGAAAATGGAATCATATCAAGCATCTTTTATAAGCACAACAGTATAAAACTAGAAATCAATTATAAGAAGAAAACTGGGGGCGGCGGGGGGACACATACATGTGGAGACTGAACAACATGCTATTGAATAACCAATGGGTCAATGGGTCAACAAAGAAATCAAATAGGAAATAAAAAAGAAAACCTTAATATAACGAAAATGGAAACACAATGTTCTAAAATCTTTAGGACACAGAAAAAGCAGTACTAAGAGGAAAATTCATAGCAACAGAGGCTTAACTCAAGAAACAAACAAGACGTCAAATAAACATTATAACTTTACTAGAACTAGAAAAAGTAGAAAAATTTACTAGGAATTAGAAAAAGAATAACCAAAAAAAAAAAAAAAAGCCCACAGTTGGTAGAAGAAAGGAAATTATAAAAATCAGAGTGAAAATAAGTGAGTTAGAGACTAAAAAAAAAAAACATTATGTATTATGCTAAGTGAAATAAGACAGAGAAAGACAAATACTGTATGATTTCTAGGGAGTCTAGTTAGGAGGCAGCTGCATTAGTTATGAGATGTAGTAATTTGGATTGTGAGGTAGTGAGAACTGATCAGATTCTGCATATGTTTTAAAGAAACATAGGACAGGATGTGTTGATGGTTCAGCTGTGGGGTGCAAACAAAAGCAAATTCACTGCTTTATCTATGAATCATTTCCAATGTATGGCAGAGTAGTTATCAACATAAGCTTTAGATTCAGACACATATATCTTGGAATCCAGCACCATACTAACATTTTGAACAACTTATAGAACCCACTTCAGTCTCATTTACTCCTATTTATAATAAACATCATAATATCCACCACACAGAGTTGTCGGGAGTATTAAATAAAATAATGTATAAAAATCTCTTAGCACAGTGCCTGACACATGATACACAATCAATATCTCGCAGGGCCAATTTGTATCCAGGCTTTTCTCTCTTTAGTCTCCAAACACATATCCCCTCCAGCCGGATGAGTTTATTTCCCTGGGCTCTAGGCACTCCAAATAAATTCCCTACTTTAAGACTTTGCTCATACACTATCCGTTGTTTGGAATTCATTCCTACTTCCTTTCCTCTCCTCATAACTTCAAGTTAAAATCAAATCCTACCTTCTCTATGAAACTTTCTTTACTCCTTTGACGACTAATAGATTCCTCTCCCTTCTTTAAAATTCCAAGTTTCTCCCTGTTCACATTACCCATTTTACACAAATTCGCTGCCTTTTCAGGAAGGTTGTAGAATGTAGAGGAAATCATGGTGTCAACAGTCAGACCAGGCTATGAATTTAGACCCTATCTATTTGGGATGGGTTGCATTGCCTTGGTCAAATTATTTCATTTCTTCTCCTGTAAAATGATGATAGCAATAATGTTACGTCTGAGACTGTCATGAGAACTAGATGGAATAGCCTATGCACTTGATTGTGGTGAGTGATGAATAAAATAAATATTCATTTCCCTTTTCTTCATGTCTAACTAGATTGTAGGATTCTAAATGGCAGTGAATATACGCGGTTTATATTTATTTATATCTGTCTTAGGATGTAACACAATGATTTTCAAACTATTTTGATGATAATCTATAATAAGAAAAATGCATTTATATTATCTGAGTCCATTCTTCCATCTCATAATATAACGAATATACATCCACATACAAGTGGATATATACATACGAACATATCTATGATATATATATATACACACACATAACTGAAACAAATTTTATGAAATAATACCCTTACTGTGTGAGATGCATTCTGCAGTTTCATTTTTCTTTATTCTATTCTTTTTTTATATCATTCAAAATCCAGTTGATGGCCATAAAATTGATTTCATGACACATCAATAGGGTTTGACTGTGAGTTTTAAACAATGAAAAACACTGGAATATCACATAGTAGATACCACGTATTTGTTAAATGAGTACTTGTAATGTGGAAATTTTCTTTCTAGCCTCTTCTCCCAGTTTCTCTGGCAATCTCCCTGTCAAAAAGGATGAGACAAATGACATTATGTGTTTCCCACTTGGTAACTTGGACTCTGGGTCATTCTGTATTTGGGATATGTCCTTTTCTATAAACTTCATGGTTTAGATGCTATGGACTGAACTGACATCGCACTTACAATTTCAGTTGGTGTCATTACGCACTGGTTTTCTGCTGGCATATGGCACTTGTGCCTATGCAGCCCACTGTATAAAGCCCTGACCTCAGGGCCAGTACTGAGCATTTTGTCTTCTTGTACACGAATTTGGCTTTTTTGTTTTCCCAGAGACCATCACCAACTTCCTGCTTCTCCCCTGGTCTGTATTAAAGATTCTAATGAGCCTGGAATAAACTTGTTCTTTTCTCTGTTAATCCCAACTCAAATTGAGAATCAATATTCCTTCCAAAAAAAAAGGGAAGCACAAGAGAGACGTGTTTCCACATGGAGCCTGCATACTCTTCTCCACGACATCATCTCAGGCACGTGAGATCCCGTCCCAATTCTAATGACTAAACTCCACAGAAAAGCTGAGTTTTTCTCCAGAGTTCATCCAAAATCAATTCTTCAAACGTAAACACCTCTTAAAGCTTTCACCTGAGGCTTTGCACAGTACAAAGTGAGAAAGAAAGCATTTCAGGCACGCCCACTAATCTCTCACACACATTTTCAAGAGTCCTTGTCTTATAAAATTATAGCCCCTGGCAGGAGGACCCTGGCACTGTACAGAAAAATGATTGGGGTAACTGAAATTAAAGCAATATGTGCCTGGAAATTAACTGCTTCTTGCTGTGCAGTGGAAATATGGAGAAAATTACTGCCCACCTGGTTTGTACCCGATGAGGTATATCAGCAGTCAAAGGAAGCACTGGCCACAAACTATAAGATTTTGGTGTGTATTTGAAATAAGTTCATTTTGACACTAGAAATAATGTTATAAAATGTAGAATCTAAGAACCAGGTATTCATACACGGCCCCAGCTTGTATAAAACAAATTAAACAGATTTCATCCTTTACATGTTTCTTGGTGTTTATCACACATGAGTAAAATGAGATTCAAAAGAAAGACTGCTTTCTCTCATCATCTCTAAGAATTACAGAAATTTAATCAAATCTGAGTTGACTAGGCAGAAATATTTGGAAAAGAGATAACCAAGCTTACATGTACAAATGTGCCTTTGAATGGCATTTATTTTTCTACTTTCATTTCTGTATCTATTTCTTTCTTAGCACATAGTAGGAACTCCATCAATACTGGCTGCATTGAATGGATAAATTATTGTTAATTTAAGCCTCTATCAAAAACATCCAGGCATTGGTATTTTATTATCATTAATTGAAGGGCTTCTTCTATGTGTGAATTCTTTGTTTAGGGGGAATATAAAAATCAAGAAAGCGATGTCCTGTACAACACAAGAAACTCTTATTTAGTAAGAAAGATGAATATAAATAATTACAATGAGGTGTGATAACTGTTCCTGTAGCAATATAAAGACAGGTCTATGGCCACATACAGGAAAAGCGATGACAGAATCGGGGAGTACTTCATAGAAGAAGGGGCATTTAGGTCAAGTCTTGCCACAGATGACACATCCACCCACTCCTTTATTTGCACTATGCAGAAGTGCAGTGTTTAACAAGATGGTCTATTTTGTGACAGACATTTGATTTCAATCTCAACTCTGCCCCTTATAAGACAGAGTCTCTGATCATCCGTTTTCTCATCTGAATAACACAGATAGAAATAATATTCACCTCACAGGGTCGTTGTGAGGATTTTTTGAGATGATCTCATATAGTGATGCTGTTTCTAACATATCCATATCTCCTCACCTTTACTCGTTCACTGTTGCCTGGCCTAATCTCTAACCTGCATTTTTCACTGGAGGGCTTTGCTTTCTCTGGCCATCAGGGTTTGTTTTGCCTTCCCGCATGTATGCCAGGAAGTACTGGGGAAATAACATCTCACAGGAGTGCCTAGAGTCAAAGAGTGATGGGAGTTGTGCCATAAATACCTCATCTCCCTTGACCCTTAGGAGGGATAAATCTGAAGCATATGTTTTATATGGTTTCCATGAGTTTCTTTGCAGAATTAAGCTCCAGTTGCCCATAGTAGTAGCTAGCTTTGTAATGCACCGTTTACTGGTTGCCTTCTCTTCCTTGTATCAAAGTCCCTACTTCTCTACCGATATTTGCTGAACCTTCTAAATAAATTACTAGCATTCGATTCTTTGTTCCAGGCTCTATGTCTGGGGAAATCCAAGCAGTGGTCACAGTGCCTGGCACACTGAAAAACAGAAAATGGAGAGTGAGTGCTAGAAAGAGCCACAGTTTGTTTCTTTCTGGTTAGCTGTCACACACAGCCCTTCAGCAGCCTCTAGATTAGACCCAGAAGAAAAATCAGGCATAGCACACTAGGTATAACCTTTCAGTTTTCTACACCTTGTCAAATTGCTATGGGTCCATTATAAGCATGTGTTCAAGGCTGCTCGTGAATAATGCAAATTGCCAGCTTTCTAGTTTGCCTTGCCTTATTTCTCGTTTTGAAGATTCTTTTGCGGATTGCGTGCTCAAACACAAAATCTCATTACCATTTTTTGGTTTCTTAGCTAATATTCAGGAAACCAGAAATTGAATTTTATCATTCCCCTTGGTTACCATGTCCATGGGAGCAAGTAATAAGTGGAATTAAATGAATAGGATTACAGAACTAAAAAGAACTTGGAGATCAGTAGGCCTAACCCATCATTTCCAAATAGAAAAATGTTCATTAAGTAAAGTCGATGATTTGCCCATGAAAACATGGCTAGTAAATTTATTCTTTGGCTCCTTGTCTAGGACTCAGGCAGATCATGAAGTCAGATATGCCATGACACTGTTCCACATTCTCTTCTGCCTCTATCACTGTTCCCATTGTTCTTCATTGTTCTTCTACCACTTTTCCCACTTAAGATGATCAATTTGCGGATACTTCCCTTTACTCTGTCAGGTCTGTTTTTAGAAAAGGACCTAAAATCATTCATAGTGAAAATGACTAGAAACAGCTTCCACTGTGACACATATCAAGGATATTTTTATTTCAGCAGGAATCAAACTGTTAAGCTAAAGGGATGGAATAGTTCAGAAATCTACTAGTAAGTGGGGGAGGTAAGGGAGGTAAATAGGATTCTTCTATGTATGCCTGAAATATCTACATTTATTACATTCTTCGAGTATGCTGCCCAATATTAGACATTGTATGCTTAAACAGTGATGCTATGAGATACTGTGGATAAGAAGACATTTCATATAATGATCCAGGAAGTGCCAAAGAGATCTGTAATGGGGCATCCATTTCCAGCTCACCACCCAAGTGGGAAGTGGCTTTTCCCACGAAGTAGATTTTTAATGTTCTTATCACCACAGTTCAGAAAACATGAATCCTGAAGAGAAAAATCCATGAAAGAAAATACAAACACTTTTAATATAATAGAACTTTGGGTAACAGGAAGAAATGGAATGTGGCAGAAAACTCACAGATCCCAGACATGAAATGCTTGAGTTCCTGAATGGTCACTTAACATTTTTTAAGCTTTGGTTTTCTCATCTGGCAATTTGTCCTGTTTTTTGAAAATAGCTTTTTAATGGCTTTTCAAGGTATACCTGAAATAATGTATTTTGTTGTTGTTGATCTTAAGGTCTAACTTTGCTATCGAGAAATGTAGAAAGTCAGAAGTGTAACTGTATGCTGGGAAAGAATGTAGTATGTGACTTCCCATTCCTATTGCTTTTGGATATTTCCATTGTCTAAGTTTCTAGTTTGGAAAGGTGTTAAGAAAACCACAAACCGGTCACTATTACTAGTTATTATAAATTTCAGATACCTCTCTCTAGGCCCAGATGTGAAGCAGGGGGAAACATTAAAATGACAGAATTTTATAATTGAAAGGGAGCTTTGTTAAATTCTGTCACTTAATACATGAGATACTGAGTGGGTGGCTGACCTTCTTAAGGCCAATAACTGTGTTATTTTGGGTTCCCCCAGAAGCAAAGATGAGTCAAGGAAAAAGTGGGGAAACAAAACAGGGAAGGGTGGAAAGCCAATACAGCATTATCAAGGCAATCGCCAAGGTGGGGAATTGGAACTTAATTTTGTTAAGGAAACTCTGGGAGCCAGTATAGACCACGTGCCTCAGAGTGATCCTAGTTAGAATGAATAAATTGGAGTTTTTTTATCTCATGGTTTGAGGGTTGCTCCCAGGAGGCAGTAATACCTTAGCACTTTCGGCCTGCTACAGTAGCAGCTAGGTGAGCTCCAGCAGCACGAGAATGCTCTTAAACAGAGGTGCAGGTGCCGGAAGGCAGAAGTCAGGGCCCTGTGCACTGTGCTAAGAGGGAGGAGACATGGGCGGGGCCCCCAGAGTATCTGCTACACATTATGAAATGGCTGAGCCAGAGCTTGAATCCAAGTCTTCAGATGCCTAGTCCAGGCACAATTTACTCCAGCGTTCTGCTTTCTGCTAGACTTAGTTCCTGTTGCCAACTAACCATGTTAGGTTCTGTATTAAGTTCTTAGAAGAAAGCAGGAAATACGTAAACAATTCCACAAAATAGTATATATTGAAAATATGGAGTGATGATTATGCATTGGTATTAGCGTGGTGCTTTAAAGCATATATTTTCAAAAGTGGCATTAGGTCAGTTACACTGTTTGGAATTTATAACTGAGTTGCAATAAACAGTCTATGGTTGTTCTATTGACTAAAGAGTCTATATTTTTTTTTCTTTAAAAGTGAAATAAGTCAGACAGAAAAAGTGGAAAACCATATGATTTCACTCATATGTGGGATGTAAAACTGAAAGCAACAAATGAACAAGACACACAAACAAAAACTCATAGACACAGACAACAGTTTAATGGTTACCTGAGGGAAAGGGTAGGGGGAGGTAGATAAGGGTAAAGGGGTCAAATATATCGTGACGGAAGGAAATTTGACTTTGAGTGGTGAACACACAATGCAGTACACAGATGATGTATTATCGAATTGTACACTTGAAACCTATATAATTTTATTAATCAATGTCACCCCAATAAATTTAATAAAAATAAAAGAATGTTATGCTTATATAGGAATAGGCTTTAGAAATTTGGTAAAACTTCACCTGTATTTCAGGGACATGCACAATTTTTAAAAATATAATATAAATTTTAGATATTATCCCCTTATCAGATGTATCATAGGTAAATATCTTCTCCCATTTCATAGGTTGTCTTTTCATTTTGTTGATGGTCTCCTTTGCTGTGCAAAAACTCTAGTTTGATGCAGTCCCATTTGTTTATTTTTTCTTCTGTTTCTCTTGCCCAAGGAGATATATCAGAAAGGAAATTACTAGTAGCAATACCAGAGTTTACTGCTTATGTTTTCTTCTAAAAGTTTTATGTTTTCGGGTCTCACATTTAAGTCTTTAATCCATTTTGAGTTTATTCTTATATATGGTATAAAAAGGTGATCCAGTTTCATTTTTTTTTTTGCATCTAACCAATGTACTATATACCTGAAACTAATAGCAAAAAAAAAAAAATTATGCTAGTTCATATATACATATATATTGCTGCCAACATCCATACTCATTACTGCTAGGACTGGCAAGCCTCTAGGCTGCATCACCAATCCCAACTACAACACCATTTATAAGGGAAATCTATCATCTATATTCTGTAAAGAAATAGCATGGACCTGAGGATTTATTTACTTAATTGATCACATAGCTCTAAGTCCTAAGTCATTTTTCTATAGAGAGTCTAGATGACATGGCAACCCAAAGCTCAATATGGATAAAAATCATCAAATGGAACATATAGCAACCTAAAAGTGGGGCTGAAATAATAACAACAATAAAATAAGAGGCTGTCATCTTAACGCTACCATAATTTAATATTAATCCCTTTAATTAAATTAATATTAATTTGCAACATGAGCAATTTTTGTATTTTCAATCATTACTGGCCTCATTGTTATCGAGGCGAAGGAAGGTATCTTTATGGGTATGACTCCCTCTCCTAAGTTGACTCCCTAAGTTAGAACAAACCTTTGACTTTAAGATATAATCACCATGGTTCAAGAGCATCTTCTCTGGCTCCCCTCAAGTTATGCAGAAAGAGTGAAGTCTGCTCTACGGATTGGAGAATGCCTGCTCACAAGATGCTGATGGCCCATGAACATCTTGGCTTTAACTCCTCTTGATGAGTCCAAAAAGCCAGTCTGCTTCGGAATATTCGATGCTGTCTTATGTGTCCTTTCTTTAATGAATGCTATTAATTCTTCATAGGCAAATCCATCTCGCCTCCCTGATCCCAGTAAAGTACACCCTTGCAGAGGGCCCATACTTCCTTCTAGTTTTCATTCTAAAAAGATTAAATAGAGGATGTCAACTCTCAAATGTTGTTCTTATCAAACTCTAGGCAGAAGCCACTCTCTCCCACTACCAACTGCAAATATTTAGCTGCTTGGAAAATGACATATTCATTTATTATCTAGCCAATAAATGAATAGTTGCCAACAAATAATGGCATTTTCAGCATCCAATTCCTCAGTTTCCATCATCTGACAGTGATTTGTAGATCCCAGCTTCACCATCTTCATTTGACATGTTTGGCCAAGGATTTCTGTCCATCATTCTTGGTTTTCGGCCCTGTAATTGCTCTCAAGCCATTTATTTAATGCCATATAAATGTGTACATGATTGTCATCACATATTAATCTTTTGGGTGCAATGGCATTAAGCTTTTAGGGGAAATATATGCAGTCCCTTAATTTGCTTTTATCTTGCTTCTTGCATTGTACTTATTAAAATAACACATGCTTATCAAGCTGGGACTTCTTTTTATAAATCTGTAATGATTTGCTAACCATTATGCATTTCTAATACTGCATAATCCTTTCCCAGAACACTTTCCCACAACTCTTCCTGGTTTAAGATAGATCTCCTGATCTCTAAACTTCCTAAATTTGCTTTTGACCTTTTTTTAATATGATAAATTCTAGTCTTTTCCATAATTTACTCTTCTACAACACACTGTTTGGTGTTGTACTCTGTGGTTCCAGTTTTACAGCTCAGACATCACATCTGACCTCCTCTGGGGCAGAAAGAGGGATCAGGCAGCATAGGGAGGGGCTGCACAAAAAAATAACCAAGGCCCAGGTATTAAATAAACCAGGATATAGTAGAAAGCAGTCAAGTTGTGAAGTTAGAGAAGCCTGGGGCCAAAGTGAGGAAGAAGGAATAGGAACTAGTCTGAGAGGCTATTTGACAGCCTGTGGTCTTAGAGTAGTGAATGCAGATAGAGCTGTGGTAGAGTGTCCCTCTTTTACAGACCCCAATCTTAAGGAAGAAAGGGGTGAATTAACAAAGGACTTTAGAATCTTGCAAGGAAAACTAGCAGCAACAGAGCAGAGCCCAGACACATCAAATGACAAAACCAGCAATTATTAATTAAAGAACAGTCTGAAGCCAAGACTGTTGACCTTTGATCCAAGGTCAAACACCTTGGGACACAAGGTCGAAAACCATAGAGCTTCCGAATTCAGGATCTGGGACTCTTGACTTGTCCTTGACTTGAGAACATTTTGCTTTCTGCCTCTGAGTGCCCAGGCTTGGCTGAGCCTGTAGATCAGGGTTAGGAAGCTCTAGCTGTGAGACCTGGATGGTTGCCGAAAAGAGAATAGGAATGGCTGGGATTATGAGTTATAAAAGGATTCTCAGCCAGCTGCTCTTTAACCTCCCTCAAAGCATTCTTTAACTTTCAAGGAGGTAATTCATCTGGATTCAATGGTTTATTGGTCTCTAATGGCTCCATAGGGTTAACTATCTTCTCCAAAGTAAATAAAAAGCCTTTAGTATCTTTTGCAGAAGAGAAACTGATTCTGAAGTCCCAGGTGTGACCTTAAGTTTCATTTTTTTTCTTTCTTTTCCTTTCCTTCTTTCCTCTCCCCACCCTCATTTTCCTTCTTTTTTCCTCCTCTTCCTCCTCCCCCTTCTCTGTTTCTTGCAATTTTATAGCAAAACTTCTCCACGGCACAACCTCTCTGTATTAGAAACTGTTTGGATTTTATAATCTCTCAGTAGCCATGAGACCTTTGATTTGAAAGTGTCTAAAGGATGCTTGGAGATTAAAAAGGCTTCATCAGAGATTTTAGCTTTTTGTGAGTCAAGGAACACTTTCAGAAAGTGGTCCTTTTCTTATCTAAAACTGCACATATGGACACCAAATTTATATACATTTTCAGAAGCTTCAAAGTATCTCTGATTACTATACATGGACACCATGTTAAGGATCTCTGCCTTGGCCAAACATGTCAAATGAAGATGGTGAAGCTGGGATCTACAAAGGTTAAATAGTTTGAAAACCTTGAATTCCACAGTTGGTGAGCTGCTCCCGCTGTAGGCTCTCATGTTACCTTGGGCATAGGACTGTCTTTTATCCTACCGCATGATATTGGTCCTTTCCCTCACTGGACAGTGAGCATCTTGAGACCAAAATCCACATCTCAATTACTTTTATAGTTCTAGTACATATAAAGCCTGGCACACAGAAGGCTCGATAAGTGTTTGATAAACAAATCAATATTCAATGACCCATAAGTGAGAACTCAGAGTGATGTACTTCCTGACCATTGGGGGTTTTCACTTTCTTGTGTTGCCACCACCATAGGAAAGTCCTGAGGTCCCCTTTGGCTCCCCCACTTTCTCCAAAACTTTGTACAAGTTAAAAAGTTCTGGTTTTCATTTTCCTCATCTTATAAATAGGGATACTAGCCAAGTACTTGTACTGTCGACATGAATACAAAATAAATATTGCATGCAAAGCCCTATATATATGCTAATTACCTTTCTTACGATCTAGCAATTAAACATTTGGGATGCACTGTATGTATGAGAGACTCCACTGTGTGATCTGAGGGCCCGAGCTTCAAGGCCCTGTGGAAATAAGCAGCATTGAGATTAGAGAAAAAGAGAAAGAAAATCTATCTTGTAGATGGCACTTGCAGGTTTCAGAGACAAACACTGATACCAGACTAAGATTAGAATTGGGTCCTAGAGGCTCCATCTTGTATACCACAGCCTTTCTGTTGGCCAGAGTCCTTTGAGTTTTTCATCACGACTGTCTCTGTGTTTGCCCTGCTGCTTGTAACACTCACCTCACTGATGTAAGCAGAAAAAAAAACAACAATAAAAACAGTATTAAAAAGTTTCTTATCTAGCGAACTACTGTTTTTAAAGAAATCCTCTAACAAGCAGGGAGGAAATGAATCAGCAGGAATAGCTATTAGGTTAGTTATGTGGGAGATGGTAGCTTCCCTCACCCTTTTCTCATCATATTAATTGATCCAAATGATAGCTTTTGCTCCCTCTGTACCATTCATCACAGGCCTGGTGACTGGGAATGCTGAAACAGTGCAGCAGCCAATCAGATGCTTCTGCCTGCGGACTTCAGCAGCTGTGACTCATCAGCAACCAATTAGATGCCTTCAGTTGGGAGAAACTCTCCTCACCAGGGTAGAAACAAGCTCTGCACGCTGCTGACCTTTCCATCAGCAACTTGTGTTTCTGATAACGATGGTGAAAGGCCAGCACTGGCCTGGAAGCCCCACCCTGCAACATGAAAAGAATGACTTTGCTTTGCTTTTGTGCAAGGAGGTTGCGGTATTTGGCGCTATTTGTGCTTTGCTCTTTTTGCCTCAGAAGCAGGTCTGAGCTCTCTCAGAAATCCTAATGGCTCTTTGTAGGGTGGATTTGTTGGCTGCCTTTTTCTCTGGGGAGTCCGCAGCTATGCCACAGTGTTTAAAGCTGTAACTCACTGTGCCTTTCAAGAGAGGCTTTTCTGCTCATCCCATTAGAGATTGCATGGCCCCCATTTACTCTGTGGCCTGGGTTGAACGAGGTAACTGAGACTTTTGTACAAAGTGCTGGTATCTTGGCCTCTATACTAGCATTTATGGATCTGTGCTGAACTCTAATATTCTTGTCTTCTTTACTCTTCTCACTCTCATTCTCTGTCACACTCATGTGTGTGTGAATGAGAGGGAGGGAGAAAGAGACAGAGAGAGAGAAATTGATTCCAACCCTAAACCATTTTTTCCCGGCCAGAGAATAAAAACTAGACCTCTTACTGCAGAATTTAATTCCTTCCAGAGTTTTTAAAAACCTATTTCTTGACCTAGAGCTCCTTTTTAAGCAGCCATGAATTTTGTAGCCCTAAAGTAATGTAGAATATTCAAAGATGAGCATGGTTCACAGAATCCTACAAAGTTTTACTGATATCGTGCAAACTGCCTCATCTTGAACTTTTCTGATTCAAAGGGATCCATTTCCAGATCAAACTCATAACTCAAAAGAAAACACCTTCAGTTGCTGTATTTTACAATGTCTCCCAATTCAGCCCCCTCTTATCACCATGAAAATCAGGCCTGTGGCTGTGAGAGAAAGAAGACAGAGGCTATATATATCATGTCTTATACACTATTTTATATCCTCCAAAGCACAGCTTGTTTATTACCTGATTGGTTTAATGTAAAATTAATAAACTTTTGCCCATAAGTCAACTATATTAGTCAGGTTTTCTAACAGAACCAATAGGGTGTGTGTGTGTGTGTGTGTGTGTGTGTGTAATTTTTTTAAGAATTTGGCTGATATAATCGTGGAGGTTTGACAAGTCCAAAATCTGATGATGAAGGCTGGCAGGCTGGAGATCCAGCATGAGCCAATGTTGCAAGTGAAGTCTGAAGACTGTCTGCTGCAAAATTTTCTCTTGCTTGAGGGAGGTCAGCCTTTCGTTCTATTCAGGCCTGCACCTGATTGAATGAGGCCCACACACATTAAGGAGAGCAATCTGCTTTACTCAAAGATAATGATTTAAATGTTAATCTCATTCAAAACCACCCTCACAGAAACACCCAGAATAATGTTCGACCTCATATCTGGGAACCATGGCCCAGGCAAGGTGACACATAAACTTAACCATAACAGTCAACGATTTGAAATTTTTCATAAATCAGGAACTAGCTGGGTCCCATATATCTAGATATTTCATGTAGTTTTTCCCTATTAGGTTTATTTCCTTGTGAATTAGAAAATAGGGAATGGTGAGGTAAAGCAAAAGAATGGTAGGAAATAGATGTGGGCATTAGTTTTCCATCTCAAAACATCCTAAGCTACAACTCGTGCCATAATTTTATGTTTCCCAAAGTGCGATGATTGCAGCTAGTGGGTGGACAAACATTTTAAATTATTGGTTATTCAATTCAAGGGATAGTAAAGTAATACGTATCGTCAAAACTGGAACAATAGATATTATTTCCTAGGATGAGGCTATGTATAAAAAAGTGTTCATTAAAAATATATTATGTAGATAATATATAAACAAAAAACCCAAGCATTCTACTGAACATTCAATGAAGAATTAAAACCAATCCTTCTCAAACTCTTTTAAAAAATAGAAGAGAACATTTGAAAACTCATTTTACAAGGCCATCATTACCTTTCTACTAAAATCAGACAAAATACCACAAGAACTGAAAATTATAGGCCAATATCGCTCATAAACATAAATGCAAAGATCCTCAACAAAATATTAGAAAACCAAATTCAACAATACATTAAAAGGATCATATAACATGACCAAGAAGGATTTACTCCAGGGATACAAAGATGGTTCAACATCTACAAATCAATTACTCTGATATGCCACATTAACAAAACAAAACAAAAAAATAATATGACCATCTCAATAGATACAGACAAATCATTTGACAAAATTCAACATCCATTTATGATAAAAACTCCCAACACAGTGAGTATAGAGGGAACATACCTCAACTTAATAAAGGCCATATATATGAAGCCCACAGCTAACATCATATTCAATGGTAAAAGCTCAAAGTTTCTCCTCTACTATCAACATAATATTAGAAGCCCTAGCCACAGCAATCAGACAGGAAAAAGACATAAAAGGTATCCAAATTGAAAAGAAAATAGTAAAACTGTCACTAGTTGTAGATGACATGATATATATAGGAAACCCTAAACACTTGACCAAAAACCTATTAGAAATAATAAGCAAGGATGGGAAGAAAGAGAACCCTTGTGCACTGCTGGTGGGAATATAAATTGTTGTACCCATTATGGAAACAATATGGAGGTTCCTCAAAATATTAATAATAGAACTACCATCCAACCTAGCAATTTCACTTCTGGCTATTTAGCCAAAGAAAATGAAAATCCTAATTTAAAAAGATATATGCACCTTCATGTTAATTGAAGCATTATTTACAATAGCTAAGACATGAAAACATCAACAGATGGTTGGATAGTGTCCATTGATATTTGAGTGGTTAAAGAAAATGTGGACTATATATACAATGGAATATTACTCAGCCATGAAAAAATGAAGTATTGCCATATGCAACAACATGAATGGATCTGGAGTGCATTATGCTGAATGAAATAAGACAGAAAAAAAATACTGCATGATTTCACTTATATGAGGAATCTAAAAAAAAAAAAAAACAGCACAAAACAAAGAGACACAAATCTGAGCTAATGGATATGGAGGACAGATCGGTGGTTACCCGGGGCAGAGAATGGGAAAAATGGGTAAAGGCTGTCAGAAGACACAAATTTCCAGTTATAAAATGAAATGTCATGGGGATGTGACATACAGCGTGGTGACTACAGTTAATAATACTGTATTGTATGTTTAAAAGTAGCTAGGAGAGTGGATCTTGAAAGTTCCTCATCACAAGGAAAAAATATTGTAACAATGTATGGTGATGGATGTTAACTGTACTTGTGTTAATTGTTTTGTAATATATACAAATATCAAACCATTAGGTTGTCCACCTGGGAAAAAAAACCTCAACAACTATTGCTCAAAAGAAAGTCCAGACTCTGGGCCCAAAGAGTGAGCCCTGCGTGAAGGTTTCCTGCCTAGCAGATTTTTGTTTGTTTGTTTGTTTTACTGAAACTGCAGCCTCTGTGGCCCATATTGAGAAGGCAAAGTCCCTGTGGTCTTCTGACTGCCTAGCATCTTTTGCGCTAATCTGTTATTCCATGTGTAAGTGCTGAGCTGGTTTTTAATGAGTTTTCCAAGGAATAGTCATTGCTGTTCCCCCACTCTTCTTCTCCTTCTCCGTCGCTCGTTGGAAGAAAGGACTGTGTGTATGTGTGTATGTGTGTGTGTGTGTGTGTGTGTGTGTGTGTGTGTCCACGTGTGAGCATCTGCTGCTACAGGAAACCAGGGAGAGGGGCCACAGGCCACCCTCTCAGGCCCTTTCCATCTAGACCTGCCCTGGCATCATTTCTACTCTTTGGCTGATAGACCATTTTGATACAGGTTCTTGCTCATGAGGATTGCCACCCCTTCGCCTCCATGATCTCCAATCAAAGAATTAAGCACAGACCATATACACACATACAGAGACTCTTACAATCAAATTTGTCTGGCATTTCTGTAATCCATCCCCTGCTGTGACAATGAGTTTAGGGTGGTAAGGGCACTGAGCCTCTACTCAGGTAGGTTATAAAGTTAGGTTCCAGTGAAAACATTGGTTGGAAAAAGGGTTATAGGATTTTGGTGCAAACTCATGGTTCCACAATGTCATTTTTTTTCTTTCCTGATGGTTTTGCTATAGGGCAGGAAAAATAAATGGGAATACAAGGAAGTGCTCCAAAAGCTACTGGGAGCAATAAGGAAGTGTAATGTCTTCTTTGTGGTAACTGCAAGCAGTCAGCTAAACACAGGAAAACAGAAAAAAAGAAAAGCCAAGAGTTCTAAAGTCCAAAACTGTAAGAACTAAAAACCATTGCTGCCTGGATTGGTATAGCAAATGGGCTCTGGCTTTTAAAATGTTCTAGGGTAACTGAGAAATCTGACTTCTACTTTAACCTGGAAAGAGAACAGAAACTAAATTAAGCAATGATGAAATCGGTTAAAAGTTAATGAGAAAAGTTGCTTCTGGAGTTTCATATTTCTTTGTGTAGTTCTATATTTTGTTGTCATATTTAAGCCCCATATTTTCTATTTGGATAGAGTTACATTTTTTGATAGAAACAAATGACTGATGTTTGAGTTTAGCATGCCAATAAAAAAAGAGCTTACCTATTTATACTAGGGGATGACAAATTATGGCCAATGGGACAAATGTGTCCCACTGTCTGCTTTAGTAAAAAAAGTATTATTGGAACATACTCATGTCAATCTGTTTATGTGTTGTCTATAGCTACAATAGCTGAACTGAGTATTTGCAACAGACTGCATGGCCCACAAAGCCTCAAATATTTGCTGTCTGGCCCTTTACAGGAATAGTTTCTTGGCCCTTGCCTTGTATGAAGAGGCTCCAATCCAGTCATCATCATCCACCTGGTGGCAAATTATATGAATTACTGACATAGTGCTTCTGAGAGTTAAAGAAGTTCTGCAGAAATGGCCTAATAAAATCACACTTCAAATTAATAGGAAATGTAATTTCTTCAATAGGAAGCAATCATTCATCTCCTTTCCCCTGACTATTAATAAGAGAATATCTTCGTTTCCTTTTTTTTTTTTACTTAGCCGATCGGATTGAAAAGTTGAATCTTTATAAATTATCAAAGTGGGACATAAGAAAAAAAGTTAAATCCTTGTTTGTCTTGATGAGCACTTGCTCTGAGTACTAGTACTTCCTGTATTTATTAACATTCTCTTTGAACTTTCCCATTGCTGTCACGAGTAGTTGCAAGGTATAGTTTACGTCTAAAATTTTAATCTTTTCCTTCCTTATGAATAATACGTTATGCAATTGTTTGATACCGTGCCTGCCATACCTAAAGCAGTGATTCTTGAGTGTGGCTGCACATAAAAATCATTTACAGAGTTTTCCAAAAGTGCTAAAGCCCCAGCATTACCCCCTAGTAATAAAATAAACATGTGTCATGGAGGGGACCAAGACATCGGGAAAATACTCCCCAGGTGATTCTAATCTATAGCCTGGGGTGGGAACCAGAGTCCCAAACATAATTAATCTGTGTTCGTGAAGTACATTTCATGAGTTAGAATGTAACCTTTGATATATCCCATGAAAAGCTAAACAATATCAAATCTGGGAACCCACAGAATCATTTTCAAGTCCTCCCAACACCAAACTAGATGGATATTCAGACACACTAATATGAAAATATAAATACCTAGGAAAAGAGTCTAAGATATTATCAATTAAGAGTAAAAATGAGAAAAATATTTCTGTGAATATGTAACTTTCCTAGAAAATGGAGGCAGACACGGTTGTGTGCTTTCATCCAATATCTTTGAACATTAAAAAGAAATAAAAAAGCCCACTTTCGAGGAATGGCTTTTGTTTTGTTTGTTTTTAATTGCAGGCATGCCTAGGGCCCAATCTGGTTGTAGGTCCTCCTCCAAGTGCTCCTCTCAATCTCCTTGGGCACTTCAGGCAGTTGTCACGTAACAGTCTCCAGCTTTTCTGTAAGCTGTGGTTGTAGAAACAGGAACTTATCTGCCCTGATTCAAGAGTTCTTGAAATCACTCATGCCATGGGTACCTGAAGCTTTCCTTTACACATTTCCCTTTCCTGTCTTTGCACTTCAATGGTTCTGTTCCACTGCTTCTCGATGACTCTTTTTACCCAGGCCTCATTCAGATTCACTTGGAGGTTCATGCTGTCAGCCTCCTGGCTTGCCTGCCTATTTCTCTAGCTCTTCTCTCTCTCAGATCATTCTGACATGCTTTACCTATCTCAAAGTGGTAAGGAGTTTTCTTTAGACCTTTCAGACAGATCAGAGTTTAGGTTTCATTTTTTTTTCATTCTCAAACTAACACTTTTCTATTATATGAACACTTGATTATATTTTTCAACTTCCTTCTGAGTAAGCTCCATACTCATCTTCAATCTATAGGTATCTGTCTCGTAATTGACAGCGACATCTGGGCAAGAAACATCTTAATTGCTTTCTATTATTTGCATAAATCTTCTATAAAACACAAAATGGGTTTTTAACCTTACTAATGAATAAACATGTTAGCCATACAGGTGAAGTGTTAATTGCTTTTCTCAGTTAACATTTTGAATGACAGCCTGATACAGGTGAACTGTCAAATTTGGGCGTGTCTCTGAGATTTTACTTCTTCATCCATTCAATCCTCATTTTCTAAATGATCTAACTTGTCACACGACAGCAGCTTTGAGAATTTTCATTCTTAAAAACAGAATATTTTTTCCCACAGAGTGAAATTTATTCAATAATTTTAATAAATCAAACATATATCTTTGCTCATTCGATCCAGCATGGACAGCTCTTAAGGCCCTGGTCAATGGCTCAGGAGTTGTCAAGGGGTGTAACATTACTAACTACATCTTTGCCAGCAGGAAATATATTTACACACACACTTAAATTCCAAGTAGCTGCTAATTAAATAATTATATAATTCGACTTTGAAAGTATTCTTTACTTTATTGTATGTGTTTCCTTAAGATGACATTAAATTAATGAATAATCTCAAGACACACACAAACTGATAGCAGAGGAAAGCAACCCAAAGCATAAGGAAGGATAAATGAGTTTTTGGAGGATCATCCACGAAGTAGCTTAGTTATGTACAGATATTGGAAAGTTGATAGTGGGTTGGTAAGTTTTCCTGTTTAGAACATGTGAAAAATGTGATGCCTGCCATAACCATTATAATTGTAGAACCTTAGGGCTGGCAATGGAAGAGTCACACTAATGTGTTTATTAGTCAGATCTACGTATGTTACTCTAGGTGCAGTGTACCCACATCTCTCTCTCATCTCACATATTTTAGTGGTCCTATTGGATTATATTGTACTAGAAGTAAAGCAAAATGCATTAAATGTTTCTTCACCTGTACTTTTCCCCAAGCTGATTTTCTCCTATCCTGTTTTTGTGCAGTTGACTGGTCCCTGGTGCAATCATCACTTTGTTCCTAACAAGCATCATTATTAATCTCTAGGGGGAGCTCTTCTACCCTATGCCCTTGCTATCCAACATGGAGTAGAAAGAACCACAGCATCAGCATCAATAGGGCACTTGGCAGAAATGCAGAACATCTGGTTCCACTCCAGTCAACAGAATCAGGATTTACATGTCAGTAGGGTCCCCAGTTGACTCATCTGCATATTAAAGTTGGAAAAACACTGTCTTCTACAGGTCACCTTTTCCTTTCTTCTTTCAACTCTCCCTCAAGGGAAGACAACTTAAGAGCCAATAGCTTTTGATTGGTGACTCCATTAGTAGATAGAATTTTTCAATGAAAAGAGCAAAATAATTGAAGAGTAACATCCCCATGATAATAATCTCTTTTTGGATGAACTTCTTTCAATGGCACAGGAGGTAAGTTAGCTTCGCTATGTGACAATTAGATTCTGAGTTTCAGTCATACCCCTTCCATTACTTTATTATATAATTTTTGGGCAGAGGCACTTTGCTGGGTTCCTGCGACAGACAAAAAATAAAATGAAGAGATTTAGTTTATGAAGTAAATTTATATTGAGAATATAGTATAGCAGAGCAGTTCAGAGCATGAGCTCTAAATAAAGACTCCTGGATGCATTCACTCATTAGCTCTGTGACTTTTAGCAAATTACTTAACCTTTCTTTCTATGTGAATTGGAGATGATATTAATAGTATCTACTTCATGGGTCTGTTATAAGACTAAAGGAGTTGATGCATAAAATGTATAGAACCAGTGCCTAGTGCATGATAACTACTAAAATTAAA
>NW_011889120.1:1011556-1015448 GCF_000151845.1 Pteropus vampyrus
TCAGTGCTGGTATTCTCGTACCCTTGGACCTTGCCAAGAATATATGGCTTTTTAAAACTACAAGGCAAGAAGAACAATGCTTTTGGAAGAGGAAAATACATTCACCCTGTTACCCTGAGAATCTCCACCATCCAAACTTTCAAGCTGTATCCATCTTCCAGAAAGGTGACAGTAACCTGCTCATGAGGAAAGACAACCTACCTACCAATGGGGCATAAACCTGATCCATTTGCAGTGCTGAGGGGTTCCATTTTCATGAAGAATGATGACCCACTCTTCTCAATTTGCATTGCAGTTTTAATTTGACTAACTTAGTTCTTTGCATTCAATGTTAGCACACTATTTTGTGAATCCATCCCCAGGCCAAATTTTCTAAAAGCCACAAGAAAACCATAACAGCAACAAAAACCTAAACCCATGCTATGTAGTTAGAACATTTTTTTTTCAGCGGTTTTCTAGCAAAAAAAAAAATTGTTATTTAGTGACATGGTTCCTAACAACCTAGAGGCATAACCCAGAGGCATCCAGAATCTTCAAGAAGTCCTCAAAGGAGGTTAACTATTTCCCTTGCCTGCTCATAACTGAGCTTAGTGTAGGCTCAACATATTCAGTCATCTGTTTCCTGTTCAGTTTACTTCTCCAGCTTGAAGCATCATTTGTTAATTTAAATGAATAAAACACTCTCTAAACTGTTTGTTTCCAAAGAAAACCAACATAACCGTAGTTGAAGTGAAACCTATATAGACCTAGCTGCTGGCAGCGCTGTGAGAATATAGCCTTCCACTCTCAGCCACTTCGGGACTGCGTCAGTTTCAGAGAGATGCCTCATTCAAGACCTTATTCCTTCTTGTGGTAGTGACGGTGTTCTGTTACATATTTAAGAACTGACTCTCCAATAAAATGAACAAATAAACCCTGATTTGTAACTTTTGTGATTAATTTCTAATTTTCGTATTGTAAGCACTCCCTCCACTGCTGATTTCAAGCTACTGATGATGTGACTGTCTTCACTGAATGCGGAGCTGGGAATGCATGCAATCGGGTCAGCCAGGATGAGCCCGCTCCAGCATAGCACTGCAAGGTGGCCCATATCCAAAGACTGATTATGTGGGAGTAGAAAGGCCTGGCTAACTTACGACAACTCAGAAGGGACTTTCCTGGGGTTGGCTGAGGCTGTCAGTCTAGCATCGCACATAGCTCAACCTTTCCATCTACCTAATGCTGCTCCTTCCCCCCCACCCTCCCCTCCACGAGGACATTGTGGAGTGTCCAGAACGACACTCCTTAAGCAGTATCCTGCATCCTAAATTCTGTCTGCCTCCTGGGAAACCCAACCTGTGACAATCACGTTTTTCATCTCCATGGGTGCTGCCATAGATCTATTTCCTCCTGCTCTAAAGAAGAAATTTCACATGCTTTCCATACTTTTTGTAAAACAGATAATTCAATTTAAATATTAATGGCAGGGCATCAGATTTGTAAAGAATACTATTGTAATTACAGTTACAGATTTTTCGATAAGCTAAAAGAACCCTTCATAGGACACAGAAACATTCTCTAAAGTCTGAGATTCTTGAGTCAGAAATCACACATATAGGATACTGTTATAATGCAAAATACCGTCTACCCTTCTGCAATCGCAGGAAACAAAGAACAATTTTCTTCATCCTATTGTGATAAAATTTATTTCATAGGCAGCTAGAAGTGTTTGCTATGTCAAGGCTGACCACTGGAAATACACAAACTAACACCACGGAGAAAAATATAAAGCTGGAGTAGCCTAAAACTTTCAATATAAAAAGAAAGGGCAGAAAAGGAATGTTAACAAATGGTCTGTGGCACACGTAATGCTATGCACCTACACTTTGATCTTGTTCACAAAACTCTTTTGGGTCTGGTGCCGATTCTTGCTATATCTGTGTCACCCCTGAGGGCACAGATCACTCCGTTCACAAGAAACACCTTGAAATTGTGTGAGGTCTCTACCTAGGCTTACCCTATAGCCACTTGTAGTTCCATGCCACTCTTGAGCACACAAGTGTCATTCTGGAAACTCTGTGTAGCTGTGGCCTCATAACACTAAACACGCTCCAAATCTCTATACGCAACCCACAGTCACCTTTATTATGGTGGGTTGCTGCCTCTCTGGGACTCATGAGGCATAACTACAATTAGATTCATGGATTCCCTGAGGTTTGTTTACAATCTCACTTCTCTTCTGCTGCACTCAATCACACTATTATAAATGGGGCTGTTTGCAGAACTTGAGGACATAAAATGGCACGAGAGAAAGAGAACTAGATGAGCTCAAAGGGTACCTATGTTGAGAGGCATAAAGTAAAACAAAAATGAGTTAGCACTTAAAATTCTGTTTAGAATGATTATTAATATTTGTAGGGGACCCAATGGGTCTGGTTATTACCCATGGAGACTGTCCCCCAGGAACTAATGTACTTAAGGGCCATATCAGATATATGGAGATACTCAGACACACACAATAGCTTTGTTATTTATTATGTCAGCATGTGTGTGTAAGAAATGTCGTATCTAAAACTAAGGTTAAAAAAATCATGGGGTGAGGCAGCAGGGGACAAGAATGATAACAATTCAGACTGTTGGACTGATTGCAGTATCCTTTCCCCCTGTCTCCAAGCTTAATTGACACCTTCTTTATGATTCCCCAGCCAGCAGTTATCTATTCCCTCTGCAAATGAACTTCACTCTCTTTGTACTTCTCTTAATACAGGCAAATTCCTATCATAAACAGTATTTGTGAGTTTACATTGTTTTGCCCTTACTCAATAAGCTTTCCAAGGGTAGGATCCATATGCGATTCTGCATGTCATTTCCCTCACCTAGTATCTTGCCCTCTATATGTAAACAGTGTATATCTGTGAAGAAATGAAACAATGACAGTAGTAATTTAAGGTTGATTGCAATGCAGCTTTCAGGAGTAGCAGGCAGAGGGACCTCATAACTAGGGTCAAAAGTACTCTTCTACTGTGAGATCTAAGCAATGGAGTGCAAAGCTTCATCACTGAATTCAAGTGGAATTGCCCATTAGAAATGAACTATGCAAATACTGAGGTCCTGTGTCAGTTTGAATCCTAGTTTTTGACATTAATTAATTTATTGACCTAGTTAACAATGATGGAAAACTAAAAGAATTGCTCGCGCACTATATAAATTGATAAAAATGCATTTGCCTCCATGATTATCCATTTTTAAAAAGGAAAATGGAAGGATCATATGAATAACAATGGCAATAGCAACCATGTGGCCATCTGTCTTGAACTCCTGTAGTGTATTAGAAAATTTACATATTAGTTCATTAACTATCAGGAAAAAAGTTATAATAGTCCATCTATTAACAGAAACATTACCTTATAGACAAGATCGCCTAGGTTTATAACAGAAGAGTTTGCCAAGAGAAAGAGAGTCGAGATTACTAATGAAATACTCTTTTGTTGCCCTCCTTCTAGACTGGTGTTTGCCTACAACACGTCTGCCTCATGGGGTGAAGGGACTACACTGTACTAGGGAGCTGCAATACAATTCCTGCAGAAACTCTCCAGTTCCTACAAGCACTGCAATTTCACCTCGAATGAGTGGCATAAGTCGATTCTACACAAAGAAATTAGACACAGCAGGGCTGCATGTGGGTAACTGAGAGATATGAGGATATAACACAATACATATGCTTATAGTTTATTTAGATCAAAACTAATAAATTAACTTCCATTCAGCTTACAAATCTTTTCTATTACTACTATATAACCATAGTTATATAGTAGTAATAGAAAAGGTGACAACACTGCTAGGTACAACGAGCATACCTTTGTCATTAATTTTTTAAAAATATATTTTATTTATTTATTTATTTGTTTGTTTG
>NW_011889120.1:1016408-1019789 GCF_000151845.1 Pteropus vampyrus
CCAGTTCCTACAAGCACTGCAATTTCACCTCGAATGAGTGGCATAAGTCGATTCTACACAAAGAAATTAGACACAGCAGGACTGCATGTGGGTAACTGAGAGATATGAGGATATAACACAATACATATGCTTATAGTTTATTTAGATCAAAACTAATAAATTAACTTCCATTCAGTTTACAAATCTGAGTATATCCATAGTTATATAGTAGTAATAGAAAAGGTGACAACACTGCTAGGTACAACGAACATACCTTTGTCATTAATTTTTTAAAAATATATTTTATTTATTTATTTGTTTGTTTGTTTGTTTGTTTGTTTATTTAATTTATTTAAATTAGTTTCAAGTATACAGTACATTGGTTAGACATCTATATAGTTCAGAAAACGATCTCTTCAATTGCTCCCTCCCTCCCCTAGCCCTCCACCTAGCCAATGTATTAATGCTAACTGCATTCCTTCTATCATTAACTGTTTTAATACCACTTTTCTACTTATCCTTTATTCTATCATGGTTTGCCTACAGTTTGTTTCATACAGCCTTGGCCCTATTGCTCCTGGTTATACTGTGCTGCTTTTTGAAATGTTAGCTATTATCATCAATTTCACACACTTCTATTTTTTTCTTGATACTAAAGCAGTTCTTCGTTTTTTGCCCTTGGCCAATTCTGTCTCTTAATATCAAAAATATTTGAGGTACCCTGATTTTCAGTCTCTTCTTGCAATAGCCACGGGAAGGTGATCATGACTCAAATGATGTGTTGAGTCATTGTGGAGGTTCTATGAGGTACAGTGCATGTGACTGGCATCGAAGCATTTAACAAATGTTAATCTCCCTTCCCACATCCTCATTTTCCTGTTATATAAGTTATAGTTATTATTACAGTATCTGGCCCTGGCTAATTTCACCTCACTGCTTCAGAAAAAAATCTTTAGGTGAACAAATTATTCCTGTTGAACTGGTTGTACCCATTAAACAGAGCAAGATCTAAACCCGTCAGTTTTGCAATGTGTTTACATCATTTCCACAGTGCTCAATAATCCAGACATTATTTCCTTATGCACTATTCATTTGCACTGCATAACAATCTTCTAAGGTAGGTCAGAATGGCAAGGGAAACTGAGGCACATAGACATTAATGGCTTAAGGTCACCCATCTAATTAATGGTAGAGCTGGCATATGCTATTTTCCTGTTTTTCAACTATTGTCTCCACTAGAATGTGATGTTTCCCAAAGAAATACTTGCAAATAATCCTTTGAAAATTAAAATACACATAATATATATAAAATCACCTAAATTACCAAGTCTATATTGGGCATGGGGATCCCCATTCTCAGCTGTGAAGACTCCATTTTGTAAAAGACTGGCATGAAATTTAGTGTAAACCTAACTTTTAAAAATACGTCTAAATAGTTCTCAGTCAGAAACAACCAGGCAACAGCCCACTTGACCCAAAGCCAATTTTAAGAGCCAATTTTTCCCAAACCAAAGCAAGGCAGGATAGAGCAGCCATAATTATATCTATGAGCTAATCCTACCACCTCAGGTCTGCTAAGGTGCAAGTGAATGCACTTAATTGCTCAGCTGTGTATTTGTTTAAATGTAATCAACCACTTACTGAGAGTTGCTGTCTAACTATTAGGATATTGGCACAAGAAGAGCTAAATAAATTAGATTCAGTCTTTATAAAGCTGTCTTTGGAAGGAAAGTATCTTCCATGTTCAGAGCCAGGGGGGATTGGCAGGGAACGAGGTTGGAAATCAGACTATGGTCATAACAAAATGCTTACTCCTCATGGTCACTGCCTCTTCCCTGTTAACACAGGGCATGGCCCAAAGTCGTTGACCTCTGGGGAATGCTTAGCTGTCATTCTGGAGCAATGGTCAGTTTACCAAGTGCACCTATTTCCCATGGAGCCAGCACCAGCGTGACATAAGTTGTGCTTGATGAGCAAGGAGGAAAAGAGACTTGCTTTTATAGCACGAATAACATCTGTTCCTTCAAGCATAAATACAACAAGGGGAGGAGATGGCTAGACAAAGCAGAAAAACAAACATCATGATGTTTGGTCTCAGGGGTAATCATGCTGATATCTGAGTATTTATCTTTTGTCCTTAGGGCCTCATAATGAGCAGCTTGACCATACTCTGCCCAAGGGATATAGCTAAGAGAAAAGCTTCAAACCCAGGGGTTGCTGCAGTGGAGGGTCCAAGGGCTCATTTAAAAATAAAAAAGATAACTATGCCTTATTTCTCAAGAAGAGACCTTTCAGAGACGAGATTGGAAGAGAGGTCACCTCAGATAACAGCCACATTTAAAGGAAAGTCTCTAAATGAGAAATAATGGGTCTTCTAAGATTAAAGGACCCATTGCCGAGGTTTTATTCTTAGACGTTAAGTGACTCCTTAATATTTTGAAGGCTCTATTAAATGCAACCTTCTATCACCTATTGTCCCAGCCTCCTGTTCATCTTTATTTATTATATCCTATCCACTGCCCCAGAACTCAAGGTGGTTTAGTTGGCTCTTTGCTTGCTTATGTGCTTAACTGTTTACTGGCTTATTTGCTTGCTTGCATATTTGCATTTCGAATTATATCAGCATTTAAAACTGCAACATTTGTATGTATCATAACAGTAAAAATATGCCTTTTGCTCAACAAAGGGCTGGCCACCTTGGCTTTTGAAATTATATTCATTCAAGCTTGGCATTCAGGGTTCTCTGTTCATGTGCTGACATCTTCTTCTCTATAATCGAATCAATTGTTGTTTCCTGATCTGTTTTAGCCATGAAGCTCACCTCTATGTTCCTTGCTATTTTCCACCCTCTAGTAACAACCCTTACAATTTGCGGGGCACAGTGAAAACTAAAAATGTGGGAGCTCTTGTTTAAAAAGCAGAAAAAATATTGCCATTAAAGATACTAAAATATAAAGATTTTTTTTTATTTTACTTTTCAAATTAAACATATTGGGGCGATATCGGTTAATAAAATTATATAGGTTTCAAATGTACAATTCAATGATATGTCATATGTATATTGTATTATGTGTTCACCACCCAAAGTTAAATTTCCTTCCGTCACCATATATTTGACCCCCCTTTACCCTTATCTACCTCCTTCCCCTCCCCTCCCTCCTTTCCCTCTGATAAACACTAAACTGTTTCTGTGTCTATGAGTTTTTGTCTTGCTCATTCGTTGCTTTTAGTTTTATATCCCACATATAAATGAAATCATATGGTTCTCAACTTTTTCTGACTTATTTTGCTTAGCATGATTATCTCAAGATCCATCCATATTGTTGCAAATGGCAGTATTTCATCTTTTCTTATGGCTGAGTAATTTTCCATTGTGTATATGTATCACATCTTTATCCAATC
>NW_011889120.1:1021149-1056367 GCF_000151845.1 Pteropus vampyrus
CAAGTGCACCTATTTCCCATGGAGCCAGCACCAGCGTGACATAAGTTGTGCTTGATGAGCAAGGAGGAAAAGAGACTTGCTTTTATAGCACGAATAACATCTGTTCCTTCAAGCATAAATACAACAAGGGGAGGAGATGGCTAGACAAAGCAGAAAAACAAACATCATGATGTTTGGTCTCAGGGGTAATCATGCTGATATCTGAGTATTTATCTTTTGTCCTTAGGGCCTCATAATGAGCAGCTTGACCATACTCTGCCCAAGGGATATAGCTAAGAGAAAAGCTTCAAACCCAGGGGTTGCTGCAGTGGAGGGTCCAAGGGCTCATTTAAAAATAAAAAAGATAACTATGCCTTATTTCTCAAGAAGAGACCTTTCAGAGACGAGATTGGAAGAGAGGTCACCTCAGATAACAGCCACATTTAAAGGAAAGTCTCTAAATGAGAAATAATGGGTCTTCTAAGATTAAAGGACCCATTGCCGAGGTTTTATTCTTAGACGTTAAGTGACTCCTTAATATTTTGAAGGCTCTATTAAATGCAACCTTCTATCACCTATTGTCCCAGCCTCCTGTTCATCTTTATTTATTATATCCTATCCACTGCCCCAGAACTCAAGGTGGTTTAGTTGGCTCTTTGCTTGCTTATGTGCTTAACTGTTTACTGGCTTATTTGCTTGCTTGCATATTTGCATTTCGAATTATATCAGCATTTAAAACTGCAACATTTGTATGTATCATAACAGTAAAAATATGCCTTTTGCTCAACAAAGGGCTGGCCACCTTGGCTTTTGAAATTATATTCATTCAAGCTTGGCATTCAGGGTTCTCTGTTCATGTGCTGACATCTTCTTCTCTATAATCGAATCAATTGTTGTTTCCTGATCTGTTTTAGCCATGAAGCTCACCTCTATGTTCCTTGCTATTTTCCACCCTCTAGTAACAACCCTTACAATTTGCGGGGCACAGTGAAAACTAAAAATGTGGGAGCTCTTGTTTAAAAAGCAGAAAAAATATTGCCATTAAAGATACTAAAATATAAAGATTTTTTTTTATTTTACTTTTCAAATTAAACATATTGGGGCGATATCGGTTAATAAAATTATATAGGTTTCAAATGTACAATTCAATGATATGTCATATGTATATTGTATTATGTGTTCACCACCCAAAGTTAAATTTCCTTCCGTCACCATATATTTGACCCCCCTTTACCCTTATCTACCTCCTTCCCCTCCTCTCCCTCCTTTCCCTCTGATAAACACTAAACTGTTTCTGTGTCTATGAGTTTTTGTCTTGCTCATTCGTTGCTTTTAGTTTTATATCCCACATATAAATGAAATCATATGGTTCTCAACTTTTTCTGACTTATTTTGCTTAGCATGATTATCTCAAGATCCATCCATATTGTTGCAAATGGCAGTATTTCATCTTTTCTTATGGCTGAGTAATTTTCCATTGTGTATATGTATCACATCTTTATCCAATCATCTATCAAAGGACACTTCAGTTTTTTCCATGTCTTGGCCACTGCTAATAATGCTACAATGAAAATCACATGGTATTGGCAGAAAAACAGACACACAGACCGATAGAACAGAACTGAGAACTGAGAAATAAACCCACATATATATGGACAAATAATTTTTGACAAAGGAGCCAAAACCATACAATGGAGAAAAGAAAGCCTCTTCAATAAATGGTACTGGGAAAATTGGAAAGCCACATGCAAAAGAATGAAACTATACTGCTATTTGTCAACATACACCAAAACTAACTCAAAATGGATTAAAGACCTAAATATAAAACCTGAAACAATAAAGTGCATAGGAAAAAACACACGTACTAAACTCATGGACCTTGTTCTTAGGATTTTATAAATTTGACCTCAAAAGCAAGGGAAGTAAAAGCAAATATAAATGAATGGGACTACATCAAACTAAAAAAGCTTCTGCTCAGCAAAAGAAACCATCAACAAGGCAAAGAAGTGACCAATCAAATGGGAGAAGATATTTGTAAATGACACCTCTGATAAGGGCTAATATCCGAAATATGTAAAGAATTCATAAACTCAATCACGAAACCAAACAATCCAATTAAAAAATGGGCAAAAGACCTGAACAGACACTTCCCTTAAGTTTTTCCTTTCTTCTGTGGGCTCTCTTTCAATTTGTCACAGTGTTTTTAATTTGCTATTTAATGTTATTCTAAGCAAAGCAAGTTAATCATTAGCACGTATTTTACTGTTCATCTTTATCCTGTGCAATGAGAGTTTTAAATGCAGATATAGGAACACAACTTGTTTACAGAATCACTGAAATTGCACAATTCATTTTCATAGCTTGTACATGCTTTTACCAGAATAATGGAAATGCTGCACAAAACTAACTCAGCTGTTTTTGTTCAATTCTTGATATGAACGCATTTACCTTCGGCTTACTGATGAGTAAGGAAGAACTAAAAGGAAAAGAAACTATGGGTCACCCTATCTTTCTCTTTCCTTGCATATCATCATCTTCACTGTAAATGGTTGGCTAATACAGGAAAGTAAATGAGTAAGAAAGGATATGATAGGGTTTTTTGATTATGCATGTTTGTTAGAACATCCTTACCTTCTCTCTGTGTGTTTGAAGCAAGCATCTATTGAAGCAGAAAACATGATCCCTCCAGGCTGTCAGCAGCTCCCCCCACCCCCACCCCCCACCCCCACTTTCTTACTGATAGATTTAACACACTTATACTTGTTTTGAGTCTCACTGAACTCCATGCATCATGGGTCCATTGGAATTCTGTATCAATGAAGGTATTTTGAATGCTATTTGTGAATGGGGGAGCGAGGAGCCATAGACACATATATTGCATGTTTCCACAGAGGTTACTTATAAAATACAAGTTCAAGGATAAAATTATTAAAAATTCCAAGACAGTGACAGCATAGCATTAAACCAAATGCGGAACTCTTCTGAGTGTGGGACCCTATGTAGCTACACAGGTTGCATGCTCATAAAGCCAGCCCTGCCCTCAGGTCCATGATGACATCTTCACATTAGAGTACCCAGTCTAGGTCATAAAGGAAAATATTTGCTGTTCAGTGAAGGAAAGGCAGTTGGGGTCAAAATGATAGGCTAAGTTTCATGAGGGCAGGGACCTCACATAAACTCACACAGGTATAGTATAAATTATAGATAATAGTATGTACTATAGAAAAGTTAAAGAAATGACTAACGCTTGACAGGAAAAAATGGTGGAAATAGAGAAAAAAAAAGAGAGAAGGAAAAAACAGAGCTGCCACAAACATGGAATGGAATGATTGAGAGCATCAATTCTGAAGCCATATCTCCTGGCTTCAAATGCCATTTCTACCACATACCAGTGTGTCACTTGGGTGAATTATATAACTTCTGCTGGTCTCAGTTTACTTATCTCTGAAATGAGGACAGTGATAGTAATATCTGCCTTGTAGGTCTGTTGTGAGTATCAGTGAATCAATGTATGCCAAGTGTTTAGGAGGGTGCCTGGTACACCTTAAGCATTATGGAAGTGTTAGGCACTATTATTATTTATCAATGCTAAGTCACTAAATCACATTTTTTTTCAGAAGTTTCTTACTCCTCATAAGAAATCTGATAGGCATGCATCTGTATATCCATTTTGCAGATGAGGAAAATGAAGCTTAGAGAAATAGCATTTACCAAATTTACAAAGCTACAAGTGTTTGAAGTCTGTATGAACCTCATGCCAATACCACATTCTAATGTAGGCTTCTTATATTCCTCTTGTTTCCCCAAATGACCTCATTTTTAATTAAATCTACAGCTTCTATAGCATGTCTCAGTTTATTTAACAGATGTATTTCTGAGAAAAAAATGGCAAATAAATATTTGCTACTCTAACCACTAAAAATATGAAGCAAACTTCATTTCGGAAACAATTGGTGAGCGCTTTTACAGGTTCAATGATCACCCTACTAAAAATTTTAAATTTCAGTTATTCATTAGAATTTGTTCAAAGAGTAAAAACCTGTTTTTCTGTTAATGTCTGCCAGATTTTTTTTCTCCAAGAAAACCTGGTAAAAGAAACCAATAAATCCTTCGCCTCACCAGGAAACAACACAGTAAGACCTAACCCGTTTATTTAGAAAGAACATCAGTTTAGGGATAACAAATTGGAAACCGGGACTGCCTTCAATATCTGGCCACTGAGCGCCAACCCCTTCAGCTAGTCAGAGTCTCCCAAGTATGGGCTCAGATGTATTTCATCCTTAATGTGCTAATTACTTTATGGTGGTAAACACAATAAATATTTTTGAAGTGCTTCAAAAATTTGTTCCCAACCTTGATGTCTAAATCCAGTTTGTTTTCAACTCTGCTCTGGGTACCTTCCTTCCTTTGGGTGTGGGTCTCAAGGTCTAATTTGACATTTGGAGAGCAACATACTGACATGCTAAGGCAGAAGTCATTACAAGAAAAAAAGTAAGATACCGAAAATATCCAGTGTGATCTAATTTTGGTAAAGAGTAGCTATAGATATAAGTAGATATAGGTAGAACCTATTCTGGAAGGATATGCGATAAAAGGTTAATCATGATATACTAAGTTATAGAAATAAAATGTCTTTGTTTTCTTACTTTTGGTTATCTGCTCTAATTTTCTATGGTGCACATATACCGCTTTTGTAATGATAAATATTACTTTTAAATAAAATATTTCCGGGAAGGTATGCTATAAGGGAAAAAGGATATAAAATATCATTTCATAGTATTTCTTTGTCTAATGGTGTTTTTATAGATCTCAGTGCACACATGCACATATCCTTCATCCCTTTCACTTATTTGACACTCCTTTAGGTCCTCTGCCCACCAACTGGCCCAGGAGATCTTGGAATCCACTTCTGTTTCTACATAAATCTCTCTGATGTTCAGCTTATCCTGTCTCCCAGCCAGCTCTTACAGTTCTGACTTTGGTTTTGCATGCACTTAGCCCCTCAACTTCAATGTCCTTGGGCTTTAAGCTTCCCCTGTCGGCACTGGTGCTGCCTATTCCAGGATGGTTTTGGCCTTGATAATGTTTCTTTTTTGTTCTGCTATAGCAGCTCCTGCTCAAGGTCTAGAGGGAAGTGTCTTTGTATGTACGTTACTCAATTATCTGTGGCAGAATAGGCAAATGCATAGAGACAGAAAGTAGATGAGTAGCTTAGTGGTTGCCAGGGGCTGGAGGGAGTGGGAAATGGGAAATGACTCCTAATGGGTAGGGGGTTTTCTTTTTGGGGTGATGAAAATGTTCTATAAGTTAAACTGTGGTGATTACTGCACAACACTGTGAACATATTAAAAATCACTTAATTATGTACTTTAAATGGGATTGTATGATATGTGAAATATATATCAATAAACCTGTAAAAAATATCCGTGGCACTTTTTTTAAGACAGATCAATTTTCCCTCAAATTGACATGTTCCTTGTTCACCTCTTGAAGCTGCTGTGAACTTTGAGAATTTAAAATGAAGCTGGCATAATGGTCTTTATGAACTTTTCTGTTTCTAAGATTCTTAATATTAGCCTAAAATAAGGACTGCTTCTCTGAGATCCCAGGACATTTCCAAAGTAAATAGATATTTGTAGGTACATCTAGTGCTATGTTGTGGAAAGAGCAAGGAAAAGAAGTCAAGGTTTCTGAGTTCCTTTACTGACTCAGCTACTCCCAATTTGTGTGAACTTTGGGAAGACATTTCACCTCTTGGACTTCATTTTTTCTATCTGTAAAACGGGTGGATTGGACCAATCACCGCCAAAATAGCTTTCAACCTTACGGTTCTGTGATTCAATATATGTGGCCAAGTATTTGACTATTTTGGAAAATTAGAATAACCTTCTATAACATCAACACTAAGTTCATTCAAAATTAACGCTTTTTTGAAATGTACAGGCCTCATTTTCAAGTCTTAAGTAACTTCATATACTTCATAGTAAGTAAAATGCCTAAAACATGATTAAGCAGAAATGCAGGGGTGTGGGAATAGTAAAATGAGTGTGAGCGTGTATTTGTGTGTGAGGGTGGGTGGGTGCGAATTCTCGGTTTCCAGCATGAAAGGTCTGGCGTCTCTCCAGAAAGCATCCATCTGCCTTTTACCTAATGGCAAGGACTTTTTAAACCAAGCTGTGTTTTTCATGCCTTCCCTCCAGAAGACAGAGAGCAGCAGCCAGCTCAGCGGTGCTAACCTCTGATGGCCAATACTGTTGTTTGTGATCACGGATAGCCGAAAGACAAGGCTGCAGAAGCTGCGGGAGATGTCAGTTCTGACACACGAGTCCCTGTTGTGCCTAGAGTTTGCGCTGGCTGACGCAAGCCTTGCAGGTGCTCTTGGTTTTGAAGGCAGAAGCTGGATTCTCAGAATCAGCCTGTGTTTTCAAGCCCTCTCCAGGGACCCTGAGGTGATGCAGCTGGGACAAGGCAGGAGAAACTTTGTAGGGAACCAGGGGGTAAACAAGAGGCCTTTTCCAATATTTTTGCTTGAGGGCTTAGTATTCTGAATGGTTTCAACATTTACAAAATAGGATTCCCATGTTTTCCATGCCAGAGAAAGTGCATTTGATTATAAGATTGAGCTCATCGTGTTCAGAGAATTAAGTCATGAGGCACTGCCAAAGAGTGGAAAGTAATCCTAAAACAAGCCAGACTGAAATTGTAGGATGTTCTATTCTTTTCTTTCTAATTTCCCCACCTCCCATCCTTTTCACTTCTGATTAGAGCTATTTCCAATTAAAACCAAAGAAAACAGGTCTTGCCTGCTTGTTGCTCTCTCAAGCTGTCTTCAGTATGCTGCCTGGTGTGTGACTTTCTAACATATTCTAGTAAAATTTTAGTATTATTCCTTTTCCCTCCCCTAATAAGCTGTCCCTTTTTGCAAATAATTCCTGATGACCACAGCTCTGGTAGGATGTTGCCTAGACTGCTGAGTTCAATTTCTAGGTCTCCCAGAGCAAGGCACAAAACATTCAGGTATATAAAGTTACAGGCAAAAGCTCTAAACATTTTATAATTTTAAGACATAAAATTGAGTAGCCACTATATTAATGTTCAAATGTCAACCTATACAATGGTCTGAGTTTATCAAAATAATTTTGCTTGATTCTTTAAAAGAGAGAAAGAATGATTTCACACTTCATTGAATTGTTGTCCCTTTTGGTCAATGTACACATAGACATTTTAGATTTTTTACTTTGCTTTGTTATATTCTATTTTCAGTTGCACAGAACTGTAACGAGGCTCAGGAAATCTCCCAGAGTGATGTCAGTGGGCAGAAAGAATTGGAGGGCAGATTTCTGGGTCGAGTAGGTAGTAAGTATTGTCTTAAAGAAAAAAATATCCAAATTATTCATTTGGCCAATCAACTGTATTTTCAACAATGACCTGGTGATCACTGTGTGCAGAGAACTACTCTCGGTAGTAGTATGAAAAGAGATAATAGAGATGAAAAGTACCATCTGGAATATACTATATTATTGTTCACAAATATTCAGAATCCCTTCCAATCAAAGAATTAAACATTCCCACTCTGTTGAACTCAGGCATGGCTGTGACTTTCATTGGCCAGTAAAATGTCAGCAGAAGTGACACTTATCTCTTACGGACAGAAACTTTAAAAGCCAGAAAGAACATGGTTCTCCCGGGTTTTTCCCTCCCTAATAAAGCAAGCAAGTATCTCGAAGCCTCCATTAACCTGGATCAGTGAGAAAAGATGAGCAGAGCTCCCCTGCTGACCTGCAATAGACATGAAATATGAGTGAGAAATAAACATTGTTCTTTTAAGCTGCTGCTATTTAGATTTTGTTGTTGTTGGTGGTGGTGGTGTTACTAGGCCATAACCTAGTTCATTATGACTGATACGTCATTCCTGCCCTTGAGACTTTTAACTAATGTAGTAGGTAGGGCAAACACACCTACGCATCCTTGCATAAATAACACATACAAAAATACTTAAAAGGACAAATTCAAATCATACAGTATAGGGATTCAGATGAAATTACTAAAGGAGGGAGGATAAAGAAAACATGTACATAAGGAAATGTTTCTAGATGACCCAGAGCCAGTTGAAGCTACTTCAGGAAATCCCGGAAAAAGATCTTGAAGAAAATTCTAAAGATGAAGAATTAAGTGATTCGGGGGAGAGGGTACTCTAAGGAGGTTTGTTGGAATGACGGTAAAATTTCAAGAACTTCTTCACCAAGATGCTGTGTTCCCAATTCTTCCCTCTCCCAGACCTTCAGACTGCTGTCCTATAAAAAAGCAAATCTTTTGCACACTTAGGGATAGGTGTTTATCCAATTAGCAACGCTGTGCGTCCCTAGGCATACCCCTAAGTACACAATAAAACATCTAAAGGTAATTCTCATCAGCAAAGAAAGGAGGCGATGCTGCTTCTCTATCTGTTTGATGGCTTCAGTTTGGGGGCTGGCTTTTGTACTCTAATGCTGGACGTTTCTCTCCCCATGTTGCTCTATCACGTATCCTCATCTATATTCCAGAAACTTTCATTTCAGTCTATTATTTCCTTCAGCTCTAATTTATTTCCTCACTTTTAAATTCACCATTAAAATGAAAACCAAAGGCATGCATATTCGCCAAGTAGTTTCTCTGAGGTTCTCAGAGCCCTAATTATGATATGAAAACATGATTTCCAACTTTGCAGATGATGCTAAATTGAGAGAGAATAAAAACAAATGAGGAATAATTAGGTGGTGCAGCCAGATATAAAAGGATTTACATCATTTATGTTTCTGGACTAATAGATGGCAAATGCAGGGCCGCACAGATAAATGGAAGATAATTAGCCCCCGCAAAGTATCACGAATGGGAATCTCTGCTAAATAGAAAGGTGCTGACGAAAAGTGGCGTGAGGAGAAACTCAGTGGGATGCTGGGGTCAACGAGGGTGATTGCAGCCTGGGGATGATTGCATCATGGAAAAACTCCAGAGATCTGACACATTCTCCAGCTACCCTGTTAGTCTGCATCCCGCTCTCCCTCTGTCACTCAGAGGCATTAGGTTGCTAGCAATGTGTTTCTGTAGAACCTTACAGAGAACCTGGGTCGATGCAGTCATCGCATTGAAGGCAGACTGCAAGAGGGATAACTTCAGAGGAAGAACATTTTCTTTAACCAGGAAATTTTACCTGGCGGTACATATATGGCACGGCATTTCTAGGAGTTTTTAAAGGCTTATTTGGCTGGGTTAAACCGTAAGTGCCATTCTGACGGCTTTGAAAACACAAAAGAGAGTGCACACACATTATTTGTTGAATTCTTGTGCCAGGAGCCCCTTTCCTCCAATGGTCCCCCATGCTCTTTGAGGGTGCCTCACGCTTTAGGCTCAAGGCTCTATTCCTAGACCTAGAAGGAAACCCAACTCATCATCTTCACTTGCAAGTCCCCTAACTTTGGGCTTTCCGTGACAATGACACAACACTGCCTGAGATTCCAGAACAAAAACAATAATAGACCAAGTAACAGAACTGTGTGTTTGTACCTCCAAGGTCAAAGCCTGGCCAGTCCTTGAAAAGTCCTCCCTCCTCATTGCTCCTCGACCTTTTTGTGGTATAAGGCATCACTTGCCAACCACTCATGGATGTCTCTAAGTTTTGCCTTTTGCGATACCATATGATGCCTACCTATTCCGCTCCTCCTTTCTCACTCTTCCTGCTCGCCTTCTTGTCCTCAGTGGACATTTGTCAAAATACAGCCCTATATCTACAGCCTTCTATTTATACACTATTTCATAGAATGTATTCATTCTCTTGGGCCAGCTATCACACTATCATGCTATGCTTTGAGATTCTCATTTTTTTGTGATCCATGAATCCTTTCTGGTCTTCCCCCAAAGAAGTGATTTCTTGTTGCTTTAAACTTCTCTGATGTTCAATCTATAGTTCATAAACCATTTTTATACTGAAAATATAAAACATATTGCAATAAAATGAAATCTTGGAGATATGACAAGGGAAAGACTGTTCTTTTCCTTCTGTTAATTTAATATCTAAATGTGTCCCTGCTCCAGGAAGACAGCTGCTTCTCGGAGCTTAGCTCCTATAGCCCAATCTAAGAGTCCCTCACGGGCCAGGAATTAAGCTCTTTCAAGCTCTTTCTGCTCTCTTTCCACCAGTTTCTATATACCACTAAGAAGACTGGCGGACTCATTTTGAGTGTCTCTATGCACACCTATCCCCAGTCCCTAGTCAGAGTTCAATTAACTTTTTATTTTCGGTGTGGTCATTTTTTGTTTAGAGGGAGAGTAACTTATTTTCATATCCCTGCTACTGCCTCACTGGATCAACTGTCTATTTTGGTTCTTTTCTACTATAACCAACTGAAGTAGCTCAGCCTCCTCTTGTCCCCTCTGCCTTTGTCCAACTAATTCCGCGGCTCCTCAAATGTTTTTGCCTTCTCCTTCCCAATGCCACTGCTGGGACTCTCATCATCAATACTATTACTGTTACCATTCTAATTCTCTCCCAGAGATGGTGAAACATCTTGCTTTCTTAAACTTTTTTGTGTGTAGAATAGCAGAAAACATGAACACACACACTTCACCACCACCAGTTTCACCAACAGCAACAACAGTTCACCAACCCAAAACAACAGTTCCAAGACATACACTAGAATACTGTCACCCCTATCCATACTCAGCCCCTTGGGCTGTTGACGAAACCAGGTATCCCTTACATTGTAAAAGTTCTTTTGTCTGTTCTTATGGAGGAGGAGGGCTAACACACGCAGGTCAGCTATCAGCACAGAAAGGCAAAGTGAGTGCTTCTCTCAAATTTACAGTACAATAGACGTAGGGCTGCATTTGGTCTAATGTGCACTCAGGGTAACTACTTGGTAGATTCTTTTTAGATATTAGAGCATGGGCCTATTTTTCTACTCATCCATGTAGCCTGCCCTTTTAGCAGCAGGAGAAACACTCTTCCCAAGGACAGTCATCCATGGCCTGTCATCACCAGGTCCCTAGGCACGTGCTTAAAACCAGAGAACCCTCATGTCAAGCAGATCTAAATTTCTGGGTTCCTGGTACAGTGTCTTGCATTAGTGTTGTTTGAGGGTGATTCTTATCTTCCCAAACCATTGTTAAGGTCTTAGAAGGCAGGGTATTGTCTTTGACATACACCAATTCAACTTCTTAAAGATAGTTACAATAAAGAGCATTAGACTCAGAAGTGCTGGGTTGGAATTCTACTAATAGTTCGTGCCTTCTTTTGCTTATTATCCCACTACTTTTATCATGGCAATTTAAAAACATACACAAAGTATAATAAACACATCAACTCCATGCACCCATCATCCAGCTTTATATTTAGAAACAATTTGCCGGTTCTGCCACATCTATACACCTTATTTCCCCTTCTACCTAAATATTGTGAAGCAAGTCTAACGTATCATATGTATGTCTCTCTAATAGATAATCTTTTTTTTTAAATTAGGTCTTTTAAAAATATTAAGATATAATTTATGTATAAGAACATTCACCCAGTTTAGTAAGAACTTTTTTTTAACATATCCTCAATATGATTATAAGCTCACTAAAATGAACAATAATTTCTAAATGTCATCCGAAGCCCCCTAATTGTCTCCAAACTGTCTTTTTATAGCTGATTTGTTCAAATGAGGATCTCAACATAATTCACACATTGTATTTGGTTTTTAGGTCTCTTAAGTCTCTCTTTTTTTTTTTATAACAGTTCTTCCCTTTTTCTTTCCTCTATAAAATGAACTTGTTAAAGAATTCAAGCTGTTTCCCCCTGTAGATTTAACTATGTTCTGGATTTGGCTGACTGTATCACCCTGGTATCATTTAACATGTTCCTCCATTCATTGTATTTCCTGCAAAGTAGAAGTTAGACGCAGAGGCATGATTAAATTTAGTCTACTCCCTCCAACTTCCTTTGGTCAAGGATAATTCAAAAGTGCTGCATTACTTCCTGTAGCATCCCTTCAAGCAGGCACATGAAGACTGGCTGCCCTACTTTTAGTGATGCTAAGATTGATCTGGTGTTTTCAGCCTCATTCATCAATTTTAAATTTCCTCATCTACCATTCGCTTAATTTTAGCAACCTTATATGCTTGCTGCCCAGATCTAGCATTTTATTAGGGATTGCATAATTGTGGTTTTCTAATACTATCATTCCTTATGAATTTATTAGTTGGAGTTATTCTAAAATTAATGTTCCCTTACAGGCTATTCGGTTATTCTAAAATACAGATCATACATAAATGGCAAGTTAAGTATTGCATTCTTTCACTTTATTTACCAATTTTCAGAACAGTAAGTTGATTCATTAGTAAACTCCAAAAGAGCTAGATTAATTTTAGTATTATTAATTCCTTTATGTTTACATGTCCATAGCACTCATAAGTCCTATGATGCTCCATTTTGACAGCTGGATTTCCCTGATGTTGGCTTCTATGTTCCTTTAACAGGATCCCAATAGACACTGATTCTTAGGTTTCTGGCACTAGATAACCCAAATTCATCTTGTACATTTCCTGCCACAGACCTGAAGTCACCCATTTCTCTAAGGAATTCTGGTTCATTTAGTAAGAGCTGGTATTTATAGATGACAGTTAAGCAGCTAGGAAAAATCAGTACTTCTATGCATCTCTTCAGAGAATTGAGGCAGGAAATTTGTAATTTTTAGAAAAAGAAAACGAAATCCTTAGTTCATAGTGATGTTTCAAATTTACATGCAAGATTACCGGGATTGTATTGAACTCCTTTAATTACATAGTTTTGTCTCTATGTCTTATGATCAAAATCTTGGTTCCTAATGACATTTATACAAATTTTTGCTCATTTTCCTCCCTCCAACCCCTCCTTCTCTCTCAATATAGATTCAAAATGACATACTTATTTCTAACAACAAGATTTCGGGTGCGGTTTAAGATTTATTTCTGGTTCTTTCTGCTCTTTGAATATATGCTACTAGGGATGTAGTGTCAAAATGCTGTGTTTTAAAGTCAGTTAAAAGAATTCTTCCTTATGTGTTTGTGCTGTGACTTGATAGGTAAAAATCTCTCAAGGCAAAAGTGGCAAAAATACAAAGTGGTAAAACATCTTGTCAGTATACTTTAAATTTGTAAGAATTTATTTTTGTTTACTTTTGTTTTAAAATGAAATCAACCGTTTACATATTTTCAAAGCCAAAGCTATAGAATAAGTTAGTTTCAGAGAAACAGAGTCTATATTTTCCCCTTGCAATCTGTACCCTTCCTTTTTGCCTGCAGGCAAACATTTTTATTGTTCGTTTATTTTTCCATCATTTATTTTTAAAAGTAAAAACAATGCACATGTATGAAAAAAATCTATCATGCAGGCTGTACTGTTCCTTGCATTTAACAGTGTGCCTTGGGGAAATTGCTCCACAGGACACACACATCTTCCTCGTTTCTTTTTACAGTTGCATAGTGCTCCTTTGGGTGGATGTCTTACAATGTATTCATTCAGTTCCCTCTTGATAAGCATTAGGTTATTTCAAATCTCCTGGTATTATAGTGTTATAATTAATAGCTGTTTATATAAATCACTTTGTATTTTTGCCACTTTTGCCTTGAGAGATTTTTAGGAACAAAGTTGTTGGCAAAGGGTACATGCATACGTAATTTTGTTACATATTGTGAAATTACTATGTGCGTTCTTAGGCAACTCATCTTTACATGCCTGGTCCTTCATTTGCAAAACAGAAATAACACCTCCTTCCAAAACTATTTTGAGGATCAAGCAGACCATGGAAATCAAGGCACCTTGAAAAGATGTAAAAGCAATAAACAGATGTAAATGATTAGTATTAATAAATAATGGTTCATTGCTACTCATGTAGACACACAAATGGGCGCCCGTCATCTTAGTGAGTCTAAGACTGAGGTAGAGAATCAACCTAAGATATATAGAGAGAGACAAAAAAAATTTGATATATGTCAGGTGATATGAGACCATAATAGATCAGTTATCTCCCTATGTGTGGAGATGTTAAGGAAGCCAACATTGGAGCTGAATTTTTAAGGAGACAAGGAGTTCACGAGATGAGGATCATAGAGCACTACAGGATCGGACGTGGAGAGACTGCACAGCAATAGAGGAGTGAAATTTGACTGGGAGATTAAGAATTCTGATATAGGGGATCTTACAGAACACATGGGGGGAATGTATTAGAAAATGTTAGAGAAATAAGTCAGAGCTAGACTATAAAGGGTATTATGCCACACAAAGGAATTTTGACTTTACAAATATATACAGTGTATGTGTGTTCAGGGGTGGATAACATGGAAGTATTCTCAAATCTCATAATTTTTATATGTTCCTCACAAAAGTAAAGACCAGTAATTATTATTAAAAACACATATTATATGCTATATTATATGATACAACATTCTAAACTACTGATAAAGAGTTTCTTTTGAAACAATTGTTCCAATGGCCAACTGTATAGGCTTCTTATATACCAAGTCACATTTTGTCTTCGGCGACACTTTCTAAACACAGAGAGATAAAACAAAACCACATCCAGGGTAGTTAGTTGCCTACCAATTCTATTAGCATGTTTCTAGCTAAGCCATGGTAAACTGGAATATCAACTGGATGGAATGGAGGAAGCTAAGAGTACAGCCAAGAAAAGCAGAATCTGCTTTCCCAAAAGCTCTGCTGTATTTTCCTTCCGAAGCCCTGCAGTCTGAGACTACCTGAAGCCTGACTGTGTAACTGTGCAGAGAAATTAGGGAAATATATGGTGAGAGTTGGGATAAGAATGTACTTGTTGTTACTTTTTTTTTAATATATATAGTTTCATTTTTGGAGTGAAGTAGATCTTTAGTGCCAATGTCAAGAAGAGATGTACAATACCAGGAATAGTAGTTTATCTTTAGAAATTTGGTTTTATGAATCTCATGACCCATGTAATCAGTTATTCTCTCTTTGCCTCAATTGCCAAGAAGCTTACACCCAATTTATGGCCTTCTCCTAGCAACTGGATTTGAGATTCTTGTATTTTAGATTCTAACTTCCTCTATTTTATATTCCAACTCTTTATTTTCCTGTTGCTTTGTTTTCTGCTATTGTTTCTTAGAATTCTAGTTTCCCATATTTTCTTTGCAATCTTAATAAGAGAATATGTGTAACATATATGCAAATTGTGATACATAATATACTTAATGTTTAAGAAATAGATCATTACCCATACATTGCATCTACTTATGTACTTTCCCCAATCCCACCTCCTTATAACTATCCTGAATTTAATTATTACCTTGTTTATTTTGTAATAGTTTCATCACATTTATGTATGCCTAAACAACAACACATTTCTTAGTTTTTGTTTCAAAGTTTTTTTCCATCACACTGTATATATATCTGTTGGGACTTGGTGTTTTTGTTTACCCAACATTTTCTTTGTAAGATTAATCCATGTTTCTTCATGTAACTGTGCTTATTACTTTTTCACTACTGGATAACATCCCCTTACCATCATGAGAGAATAAATAGTGTATATGTATTTGAGATTGTATACTGTGTGTGTGTGTGTGTGTGTGTGTGTGTGTGTGTGTGTGTGTGTGTGTGTGTGTTCTTTCATCCTCCAATCTCTGAGCATTTGCATTGTTTCTAGTCTGGAACTGTTACAAGCAGTACTCCTATTAAAATTTCTATACAGGGTCTCGTGGTGAAAATGTGCAAGAGTTTCTCTAAATCGTGTTTCTAGATATGAAACTGTTTTGTCACAGGGTATGTGAATGTTCTGCTTTGAGAGATAGAGAAAAATATGTTCTAATTTATACTCTAACCAGTCAAGTATGACAATGTTCTTGCTGATACACATCCTCTATCATGCTTCTCAATATTTTGCCATTCTGGTGGGTGTGTAGTGCTATATTATTTCACTCTTGATTTACATTTACATTAGTAAAAGATGTGTGATGTTTTTCATCTGTTTATTGGATATAGATATTTCATTTTTCGTGAAGTGCTTGTTTTATGTATTTATCTCAATTTTCCATTGGGTTGTTTGTCTTTTTCTTATTCACTTGTACTTTTCACGTATTCTAGACACTAATCGTTCATTAGTTATATGCCTTACAAATAGCTTCACCCAGTTAATGGCTTCCTTTTCTCTCTCTAGTATTTTTTGATGAATAATGGTACTTAACCATAAAGCAATTATATTTATGCATAATTGATTTTGTGCTCAGATTGTTTTCTGTCTTAAAAAAAATCCCTCCCCAACACAAAAGTCAGGAAGATTCTCCTATATTTTCTTCTAAAAGTTTTAAAATTTTGCATTTCATATTTGAGTCTTCAAAGCATCTGGAATTGATTTTTGTGAATTATGTGATTTAAGGATCTATTCAACTGCTTTATTTTTTCTTCTATTTTCTATCTATATCTATCTATCTATCTATCTATCTATCTATCTATCTATCTATCTATCTATCTATCTATTTATTTTGGTGCCGAAACCCTGGAATGTCCAATTGCTTTAAATTCCCTACCTGGATAATCAATTGTTCCCAGTACCGTTTACCAAAGAGTCCTTCTATTCCTCAGTAATAAGCAAGACCACATCTGTCACATCATCAAAGTTCTGTATATGCATTCACATTTCTTGGTTCTCTATTCTAATTCATTAGTCAATTTGTTTTACCTCATTCCACTACCACATTGTCTTCATTATAAGAGCTTTAAATAAGTCTTGATATCTGGATGAGACAGCTCCCCCAGACTGATGGATATCTGACTATTGAATTTAAAAACAGATTACTTGTACTATTATCTCGGTACTTCATATAATAGAATCATATGATATATATTCTTTTGTGCTTGTCTTCTTTTGCTCAACACCATGTTTGTGAGATTTATAGATACTGCTGATATATAGCTCATTTATATTTTCATAGTTGTCATATCTGAATGGTGTTCTATTTTATGATACTTTTTCTCTATTTTACTATTAAATGGCTATTTCTTTGTTTCATTTTCTTTTTCTTTATATTGTTAAAAAATTCTTGACATAATTGAGAAAGTTGTGTTAAAATTTTCCATTAAGTATATAGCGGTGAATGTATCAATTTCCACATGTAATTGTGTCAACTTTCTACCTTATCGATTTTGATATATTTGTCATGTTCATACAAGTTTAGAATTATGTTATCTTCCTGGTGAATTGAAATTTTTCAACTTTTGTAATGACCTTCTTTATTTCTAATAGTGTTTTTTTGTCTTTAGGTGTGTTGGGTTAGATACTAATTCAATAACTGCAGGATTCTTTTCCTTTTAGTCAGCATTTACCTAGTCTATTTGTCTCTCATGCTTTAGTTTTTACCTTCTGCACCCCATGTTTTTCGTGCTCCCATTATGAAGATCGTCGAGTTGATTGTTGTTTTCCTGTTTTTATTCAATATAATAATCTCCGTATTTAACTGGTAAATTTAGTCCATTTATATTTATTCAATACATACTGGAAATTGTTTCTATTATCTTACTTTCAAATTTTTATTTATCATGCTTTAAAAAAATTTTCTCCTTCTCTGTCACTTTTGGGTTGAGGTTTTTATTCCCATTGCCTATTTTGTCTTCACAGTTTTGCTAGTTATATTTCTAGTCTTTTATGTTCGCCCTTGAAATTGTATCATGCATATTTAACTAAATAATGACTAAGTTAAATAATATATTAACTTTGAACAAACAATGTAAAGACCTTGGAATATGTTAACTCTGAATATATTCTCTGAAATTAAATGCTGGCTCTTTTCAATATTGTAATTATGTTATTATTGTTATTATTTTATATTGATTATTCTTGCATTTATATGTTTTTGCTTTTGTATTTACTCAGACTATGTGTCTGTGATAATATTACTTCTTTCCAAAGAACACCTTTTAAAAGTTCCTTTTTCTTGGCTATTGTAAATAGCACTGTAGTGCCAAGTGGGTACTAGACTCAATCAGGGGAATCGCTTTGTAAATTATATAAATGTCTCATCACTATGATGTGCACATGAAACTAATATGAAGTAATATCGAATGTCAACTCTAACTGAAAAATAAAAAATAAAAAAATTTTAAAAAGTTCCTTTAGCAAAGGTCATCGGTGGTAAAGGTATCTTAGTTTATGCTAATCTTTAAATATGTTTATTCCATCTTATAGTTTCCTGAGTACATAATTCTAGGTGGTTGTTTGTTTTCTCTTTCTGGTTTGGATTTTGCTATTTAGAAGTCTACTATCAATCTAATTTTGATTTTGCTATTTAGTAGTCTGCTGTAACTGTCTTTCCTTTGTGGGAAGTCTTTCCTATTTTAGAAAAGATTTTTAAGATATAATTGTGTCTTTGATATTCTGCAGGTTCCCCACAATGTGCCTTGGCATGAGTCTACTTTATTTATTTTAGTTGAGATTCACTGTGTTTCTATATCTATAGATTCTCATTTTCCACCACTCCCGGAAAATCCACATCCTGGTCAGAATCCCGGAAGGAATGAATAGAGAGGATCGAGAAAGGTAAATTGGTGATGTAGCTGTAGTTCATGCATATTCATAACTGAATGGCATTCTGTTTTATGAATGTATTACTACATTTTTATTTTATTAGTTATAATTTTCATTTCTACAAATTCTAATTTTATTTACAGAAATTTCCAATCTATTCCTAATGGCCTCTTGTCGTTTGCCAATGTTTTCTTTAAAAAATCATTTAAAAACATAATGGTTCTAATATTATGTGTCTTGCAATCTGTGCATCAGTAGTTTGGAGAATCTTAATGTGTGGTGGTTGATTCTATTGACCTTTACTCTTCGCTGTTTTTCTTCTATATTCTTTGGTGCTATTTGATTGTGAGGTTAGTGTTTGATGCTAATGTGTGAGGGTGCTGCCAAAATTAAGGACATTTTTTTTCCATAGATGATTAGCTTCTGTTGCTGCTAATGGTCAATGGCTACCGCCAAGCTGGATCCACTTTTACCCTCTTTAAGGTCTCAGCTTAGTTCAAAGTTCTACCTTTAGTTTCGCTACCTTGCTTCTGTACCAATGCTCATGATACAGAAAGTGCCACTCTAGCCATCCACACTCAGGAACTCTCCTTTTCCCAGCTTTCCTCCCTATTGTACTCCCAGCTCATGCCTCAAACCTATTTTGGGGTTAGAGGGCTCCTTAGAGTACTCCCTACCTTTTCTAAGCCCAGTAACGTGTGCCATATCCCATATTTAAATACTCTGCAATCCCTCAGAGCACTTAGTCTACGTTCACGCTAGAAGTACTGAATTTATTTTTTCAATCAAAATGATACATATGTTAAAAAAAATCAAAGGAACAGAAAAGCTATGGTAACAATAGTTTTCTACTCCTTAACTTCCATCACAGTACCATTTCCCCAAAACAACTTATTTTAAGTGTTTCTGCTCATAGAACCTTGATGATGATCTCCATATGTCTAAATAATACACATATACTTCTATTTTCTTATCCAGGAAAGATATGGATTTAGTTTGCTAATTTTCCCCTTTCGCTTTCCTCCTCCAGATTTTTGACACACACACACACACACACACACACACACACACACACACACATTTGAGTTTAGTTCTTTTATTAATTACATTTATAACATTAAACAATATATTCAACCTCTTGTTCTACTAACCTCTGTCGACATCTCCTGACAGCCGCCATTACTTTGAGGATATTAGCATGCCGACCCTTTCTTTCATGTTTCCCACCACCCTTCACTTAAGTCCTAGCTAATCTGAGTTACATACTCGCTTGTTAACATTTAAACTGCTGCAACTAATGGCAAAATTTCCAATATTTTTAATAAGATGATTGCTAAAACTTCAAATTCAATAAACAGCATTTTCATTTTTAGGACAAAAGAAATACTTTCAGTGCAAATCAAGTTCTATACTGAGGCTGTATTTCCTTCATCCTGAGCTCACTGCTGTCCTCCTTGAGCCACACAAAGGAGAATGGGTTTAACATCAAGTACAATAGGTATTGTCTTCTTATACTTTTTTTATATGTCTTCTTATACTTTTTAAACTGCTGAAAATCATAGTACATTTTAGTTTGTTTCATAGTTAGATCATGACTTTCTATATAATTTTCTGATTTTTTTTCCTTCCTATATAATTTTCTGATTTTTTTTCCATTTGAAAGGAGTTTCAAATGGCCTTTTTTTTTAAAAAAAAATATTTCTTACATTATTTAGTTTCATCATCCCCTGCTTTTCCCCCCAGGTGCTCAATCATATATTCTATTCTATAAATTTCTTCCACCCCCATCCCAGAATCTGGAAACTTTCTTCCTAGAGTCTCTATCTCCTAGATCCAAGAGTCTTTATCTCCTAGATCCAAATTAGATTAGCTGTTTTCCAGGCTAGCCAAAATGCTGTTATGTTGAGATGTTACTTTAGCATTCTCTTAAGTTGGAGGCTCAGTTTCCTATTCCCTTGTGTTCCTCCTTCTTGGTTTACCCTTAAACAATTATTTTTTGGCAATACCTCCTCAAATAACTTCTTAGAAAAGGTGTGTGGACAATACAATTAATGAATCCTTATACGTTTTTATTCTTTCCTCACACTTGATTTATGTTTCTTCTCGGTATAGGAACATGGGTTATAATTTTGAATAAACTGCTCCATCATCATCTAGTATGCTTGTAGTGTTGCTCGGGAATCTTAATACTACACTGATTATGTTGTATCTCCTTTTAGATAACTTTTATCAGTACCTTTTTTACTCTTATTGGGTTAGCTTCATGAAGATATTTTTTTTGAAATGTCTCATTTGTTTAGGATCTCTTCTCCCATTTTTTTATGTTTACAAGTTTACTCCTTTTGGACAACTTATACTCTTATTCTAGAAAGAAATCTAGAAGAAAATGAGACAAATATGCATTCCCTAGTCTACCATCTCAAATCTCTATCACTTATTTTCAATATATTATATTGTATTCATTTTGTCAGGTGCCCAAACTTGTTTTTGGAACAAATCAGGATGAAATATTTATGCAGTCACTCAATAAATTTCTAAAAGTTGAGAGGTAGATAAGATGTCCCTCTAATTCAGACTAATACATTTTTAATTACATAATCTTGAGACAAATTGGAGTATTGATTCTCTGGGCTAGCTAAGAATAGATGCAGACCCATGGGACCTGGAGAGTCTAACGGGTGAAAAGCTAAAAATCCAGAAGGATGGATGAGATCAAACAGCTCCAAGCAATGAAAAATCTTAGAAGCACCAAGGCAGCTGTGATGATGGGAAGTGTTGCTGGAGAGATGCACTGATAGAAAGTGTTTTGGTAAATATAACTGAATTATTTTGCCCAAGGCTGCTCTTGAACTGACAGTCAGAACCTGTCTTGCCTGAGGCAAACAGATAATTAGCAGTGGCCAGAGATGCTTGGGCAACAACCTGTGGCGGAAGGGAAGGAGGGAATACCCAAAGGAAGTAAAAAGGCCCATTAAAATTTCTGGTTTATAAAACACAAGTTACATGTCCTGGCATATCTAATTAGCTCCCACAGTGATAGACCTCATTACATTATACATCCTGTCTGAGGTCACCATATTTGGCATTCAAAGAATTGTGAAAACATCAAAAATGGCTTGTTTTACTTCCTTGCCTTCAGAACCTGGGTAGGCTCCCAGAGAGCTGCCATTTTATGTTCTCCTTGATTACTTGCATAATCGATGTAAATACCAAGAATGGACTTTTTGAACATGGGCACCAACCACTCCCATTCTGCTTGTTTCAGGTGGGACAAATTGGAGTATTGATTCTCTGGGCTAGCTAAGAATAGATGCAGACCCATGAGACCTGGAGAGTCTAATGGGTGAAAAGCTAAAAATCCAGAGGGATGAATGAGATCAAACACAATTCTTTGCATGGACTTAAAAAATAAAGCAAGAAATACAGAAAGAAATTATTGAGGAGAGGGAGGTGCTATTTTCAATATGTGTCCAGAAGAATCATCTGTGGGAGATGATGTTTAAATAAAGGACGGACGGGAGTGAGGTAGTGTATGTGAGCCATATGAATAACTGGGAGTAAGACATTCTAGGTAGTTGGATGAAACAACAAAGGCAAAGGCTCAAAGACGAGGGCATGGTTGGCATGCTTGGCATTTTCAAGGGCTATTGAACCAGTGTAACTATATTAGAATGAGTCAGATAGAAAATGAAAAGCTGAAACATATAGGGCCTTATACATCCTCTTAAGAAAAATGGGAGCCAATGGATTTGAGGAGTTCCATGATCTGATTTAAGTTTTAAAGGATTATTCTGTAAGGGCAGAAAGGCTAATGCAAATTAATATACTGGAAACTCTCACCATAAGAACAACAAAAAAAGTAAAACAAAAATTTCATCATTAAAAATAGTCTTTCATGTTTTCTAAAGAGAACTGTAAAATTGTGATACCACGTACAAATCTTCGATGTCCAGAGAATGCTACTCTGTATTCCTAAGACATATAAAAATTAATGATCGATGACCTCAAAATGGCAGAAAATTGGACTCGTGGGTAGCCTTTCCCAAGAAGTCACATCATTTTGTACCTGAGACTTAATTTGCTCTTTCAGCATGTGACGAGGCACAACTTTAATAGGGTGTGACAACTGACAAGAGAATTAAATTGATGCAAATTAAACTTTAACAATAACATTATATGGAGCTTAAAATCTTTTGCACTTTTGACACTGAATTTATACCACCAAAATAAATCTGCTAAAAACCACTAGAATAAAGGGTCCTTACAGAACTACTAGTCAAGCACAATCCACTGCCTTTGTTAGAAAAACAATGCAGAAATTCTTAGTGTTAGTTATAGACAGAGCTGATAAGCTGAGGATAAAAGCTTGAAATCTCTTTAATCAGACTACTGAATACATTTTAAAATTAAAATTAGTTATTATGGAATATACCAATTCTGAGTGAATCAGGAAGGGATAGAGGATGAAGAAAAAACAATGTGTCCTGGCACTTTAAACGGTTTAGCGACAAAACATTTCATGATATATGTGTATCCATGTAAAGCCATAGGCATGTAAATAAATTTTATTTTTGCTTTGCGTGTGTCCCATTTCTATTTCTAACTCATGTGCATTTTATCATCATATATTCATGTCATTTTCTCCTTTATAAAGAATATTGTATTGGTCCTATTTGATGCCTGGTATTTACTTTAATACACTAATCAGTCTACTGACCACAAAGTCAGTGTATTCCTTGAACCTCTCCTCAAATTGTTTTCATTGCCTCTTAAATGCTCTATATTAAAATTTAGAATAGTCAACTATGCTTTCAAAAACTTTATAACCTTTCTAACCACGTTATCCTCTTTATCCTAACTATCACCACCTCTACTAGATATGCCACCTGCTCCTATATGCAACTTCTGAGCCAGACTAGTATGGCAAGAGCACAGATTTGTAGTGTTCCTCAGTATTTCAGATGCTTTCACAGGTTCATTCCTGCACCTGAGCCTTTACTCTATGATATAGTGTCTACATGTTTCTCCCCTCCTTCATCTTTGTCTCTATGTATTCTTAAAACTGAAATCCTACTTCTATAATAAAGCACTCCCACAATTTTTCCAGCCAAAACTCATTTCTCTCTTCCCTTCTTGGGGAAGCAATTTAGAGAGCATTCACCTACTCTCCTATAACGCTTACTGTATGCATTACTTAATTTAATCTTTTTACCTGTACTTCATTCCCATTTTTATTCAGTACAAAGTTGACATTTTAAATTCATTGGCATTTGAAACTTTATTTCATCTGTTAGGAAGATTTTGGCTGCAAGAAACATAAACTAATGCTAAGTGGCTAAAACAATAAGGGTGTTTAACACCTATGGATGAATATGAAAAGTATGGTGGCTTCGAGGTGAGTTGAATAAGTACTTCAATAATGGTCTCAAGGACCCAGGTTCTTCCCATCTTTCTCGTCACACATTCTTTTTCTTTTAAATCAGTAATCATGTAATCACTACCACAATTGAGAAATTAAACATTTCCATCATTCCAAAAAGTTCCGTCAGCCCTGTTGTAGTAAATCCCACATCTCTAACCTAGGCCTTGGCAATTCCAATGAAATTATACAGAATGTTCTCGTTTGTGTCTTCTTTCCTTCACAAAGCATCATGCTTCAGAGATCCATCCAGGTTGTTCTTGCACCAGTAGTTTATTCTTTTTTTATTGCTGAGAGATATTCCATTGTACAGGAGACACTTTGTATACCATAATTTGTTTATCCATTCACTAGTTGATGGGAATATGAGTTGTTTCCAGGTTTTGGCTATTAAATATGAAGCTGCTATAAACATTCATATACAAGTACTGTATACATATAGTTTTCTATTTCTCTTGGGTAAATACTTAGGAACATGAATGCTGGGTTGTATATTATTTGTATGATTAACATTACACAAAACTGACAACCTATTTTCCAAAGTGGCTGTACCATTTTGGATCCTCACCAGCCATGTAAGAGAGTTCCAGTTAATCTAAATGCTTAGCAAAACTTGGTATCTTTTTTTTTTGTTAGATTTTATATGGCTTTTATGTTATTATCTAAGGAGCAACTGAAAATATGATTTGCCTTTGCAGCAAGACTTATAATTTTTAAGTTCCTAGATCATTACGATTGTGTCTTTTTGAAAATAACCATATGATGCTGTCTACATAGCATACTTGCTAGATATGGAACTACTCAAATGTTTCATTCATTCATTTAATGGGTATTTTCTGAATACCTACTACTTGAAAAAATAATGGATAAGACAAAACTGCTCTTTTTTAGTGTATACATTCTAATTGTATATGGGAGAGAAAGGATAACATCACACCTTAGAAGAATAACATAATCATAACTTCAAGCACTTTTGAACTATAAATAATTGTCCCAATTACATTGCTATCCTCTGTATAATCAAGAGCATTATTCACAATAGTCAGGACATGGAAACAACCTAAGTGTACACTGACAGATGAATAAAGAAAATGTGGTCTATACAATGAAATATTATTCAGCCATAAAAAGAAGAGGAAAATCATGTTATTTAGAACAACATGGATTAAACTTGAGGACATCATTCTAAGTTAAATAAATCAGGCAGAGAAAAAATACTGTATGAGCTCATATATGGAATCTAAAAAATCAAATTCATAGAAACAAAGTAGATGAGTAGTTGCCAGGGGGTGGCGGGTGCAAGAAATAGAGAGATGTTGGTTAAAGGGTACAAACTTTCAGTAATAACATGAATAAGTTCTGGAGATCTAATGTATAACTATAGTTAATAATACTACTTTCTATACTTGTAATTTGCTAAGAGCATAGATTAAAATGTTCTCACCACACAAAAAATATAGGTAACCATGTGAGGTGATAGATGTGTTAGTTAACCTTATCATGCAGTCATTTCACAAAATATATTAGTGTACCAAATCCTCGTGTTAAACACCTTAAACTTACACAACGTTATTTGTCAATTATACCACAATAAAACTGGGGGTGAAAAACACCCTTTACCTTGTTATCCATGAAGAATTTAGAATTCATATCTTTTAAAACAGAACAATAAAATAAACCATAAGTAGTATTAGGAGTTGAAATGTTACATGCAAGGCGATGTTTCCCTTCATTTTCTGTTTTAGTCCAATGATAACACCTTGCCAATGGTCAACCTGCTGCCATACTTGAGTTAGTATTATACTTTTAAATCACATTTCTCACTGTGTTATTAACAGCAAATTTATCACGGTGCCTTTCACCAATCTATGCAGCAAAATGCAGGTTTATGACAGAGGTATCAAATTATTAATAGGAGAACTCATATTTTGGCTGACTTCTACATTCCTATTTCCAACTTCCTAATGGACACTTCCATGTAGAATTCTCACAAATATCTTAACTCAACAACATATCAGAAAGTCCCATGGTCCTAGTTAACGGGATTGCCAGTCTCAAGCATCAAAATTAGCACTACTCCTCTTCTTACCTTCACGACCATTCGGCCATTAATTCTGTCAATTCCATCTCAAAAATATATTTAAAATTTTGGCTGGCTCCATAATGACTCATAAAGACAATGGTAACAACATATTTTTACTTCCCTGTACACATTTCAGAAATTCTTGCTTTTATAAGCACAGATTTGATTGTTACTTTGCAACTCAGAAACTTTCAGTATGTACTCATCACCTTTATAACAGAAACCGTGGGCCTTAATCTTAGGCTCAAAGCTCTTTAGAGCTTGGCCATCCGTTATGTCTGTCTTTTGTAAACAATACCCAGACATCCTCATTTTTCCCCAGAATAGTTTTTCAATCTTATTGCCCTTACATAACCCTGAATCTTCTCTAAAATTTCATTTCAGTAAAGGGCCAGATAGTAAATATTTTAGTCTTTGTGCGCCATGTGGTCTCTGTCGCAATTACTCAGCTCTGCCCTTGTGGCAACGAAAGCAGCCAAAGATGATATATAAACAAATTGGTGTGGCTGTGTCCCAATAAAACTTTAATTACAAAAATGGACATAGGCTAAATTAGGCCCATAGGCCCTGGTTTGCTGGCCACTGACCTAGATCATAGCATAAAGTGACAATTCTCTTATTAAGGAAGCATCGAATGAGCATTCTATTGCTGGTATATCATGAGCAGTCACGAAATGTCTAATAATTTGAAAATTTCAAACCTAGTTTGGAATGCATACATTTACTTTCATTAAAAATAGAAGCAAGAAGACAAGATAAAGAGGAAATACATCCAATATTGTCAGTAACTATGGATATGGAAATTCTTTTTCCCAGAACTGCACAGGAACCTATTTCTCAGAAATATTTAACAAAATATAATGCACATCAAGAGATTAATTTACCAGTAAACCTATTTCAATTACATTTGGAATCCAATGATAGTACTTGTGGTCCCTGAGGTTTTCTGGTACCTTTATTTTTATACATACATTCTTTAATTTATAGTTTCCTAAATTTTTTCTCTTATAACCCCTTCACTGGTTACTGGGTTTAAAAATATTTTACTTTATATACACAGGTATATTTGCCATTGTTTGTACTGTTCTTGATAATCTGTGATTTTGTATAGACTATACATTATTTAAATTTTACAACTTCAATATGATCCATGGATAAAACGAGGAATCAGAAGAGCACAAGTTTGTAAAAGAAGAACAATGTTGGGAGATTGATACTACCTGATTTCAAGATTAAATATAAAGTTATAGTAATTAAGACTTGTGGTATTGTTGTAAGGCTAGACATATAGATCAATGGAATGTTCAGAAAAAGACCTACACATATATGGCACATTGATTTTTGACAAAGGTGCAAAGGTAATTCAACAGATAAGTGATAAGTATTTTCAACAAATGGACAAACAGTGTTGGAACAATTGGACATCTCTAAGATAACAGAATGAAAGGAGGAAGGAAGGAGAAAGAACTTCAATTTTTTTCTCATATAATATACAAAAATTAACTTGAAATGGATCATAGATCTAAATGTAATACTTCAAAGTATGAAACATCTATATAAAAACTTAGATGATTTTGTGCCCTTGGTTTAGGCAAAGATCTATTACATAGAATATAAAAATGACAAATCATAAAATAAAAAATTGAGCAATTGAACTTCATAAAATTAAGAATGTCTGTTCTTTAAAAGAAAGTGAATAGATAAGACACAGACTAGGAGAACATATTTGCAAACACCTGCCTGATAAAAGACTTATATCCAGAAAATACAAAGAACTTTTACAACTTGAAAATAATAAAACAAATAACTTGATTTAAAATGTTAAAATGTCCAAAAATTTGAATAAACATTTTATTGAAGAGATATGGATAACAAATGAGCACATGTGAAGATGCTCAACATTATTAATCACGAGGGAAATGCAAAGCACAACACAATGAGATACCATTACAGCACTATTAGAGTGGCTAATAAAATAAAACAAAAGGCTAACAAAACCTAACAATGCCAAGTGCTGACCAGGATGTGAAGCAACTAGAATTCTCATGCTTTGCTGACAGAAATGCAAAAACAGGATAATTACTTTGGAAAACAGTTTGGCACTTTCTTATAAAGTTAAACATACATTCACTACACAACCCAGTGACCTCCCTCCTAGGTATTTACCCAGAAAAATGAAAAGTCTATACAAAGATTTGTATGCAAATATTTATGGAAGCTTTATTCATAATCACAAAATACTGGAAGCAACTTGAATGTCTATCAATCAGTGAATGGGTACATTCACATAACAAACTAATACTCAGCAATGAAAAGGAATGAACTACTGATACATGTGACAACATGGATGGATCTCAAAAACATTCTACTAAATGAAAATACAAAAGGCCATATAACTACAATTCCACTTATATGACATTTTGGTAAAAATAAAGATACAGGACAGAAATCAGATCAGTGGTTGCCTGGGGCTACAGGAGGAGGGAACTGAGGACAAAAGAAGATGAGAACGTCTTCGAGTAATGAAAATATTCCATATTTGGAATGTGGTGGTGGTTATACACTGGATATGTGTGTCAAACCCATTTAACTGTGTATCTAAAAAGGATAAGTTTTACTGTATCTAAATTATACCTCAATAAACGTAGATGATATTGCTCTGAGGAAAACTCTATCCCTAAACCTTTATGAATTTCCTCTGAATTATTATGTATTCATGAGTCTTTCTTGAGTGCCTAATTTATGCATCGTTTCATTCTATATCCATGCTTCAGTGATCAGACATAATTTTCTTCTATTAATTTTTCTTTCATGATAGTATCCTGAATCATTTTTTGAAATTTCATCCCATAAGTGAACTCAGGAATTAACATATTTACTTCCCTGGTAAGTTCTAAATTCAGAGTTTGCTTTCTCAGTCTGTACCTGGGAGTTAAATTCAATGGCTCATGTCTTAAAGCTCCCTAACTCTCATATATCTTGAAGCCTTACTGCAGAATTGCATTCTTAAACCATGCCCCCAGATAATAAAGTGCTTTCATCACTTTAGTTATTAAAATACATGAGTTTGGGAAGATTGAATATAGACTTTGCTAATATTTAAAATTCCACTATATATTTAATAATCCACATCCAATGATGGTGTTGGCTACTGGAAAATTATGAGCAAACATAAAGACCCAATATCTGGCATCTCTCCCTTCACTAAAGAAGTCTAAATGACATTTATGGGCAGAAGGGTTTACAATGTGTCACATCTCCTTTAGAACAGAGAAATTTTAACAAGGACATTACTTCAGAAACAAAGGAGATAAACCTTGTTATTGTGCACTAAAAATATTTGCATTTCATCCATGTTATAGTTCAGGATTTAAAAACTTTGAAAATGACATTACCCCAGCGCAAATGAGAACCCAATTTACCAAGCAGTTAGAGTGACAAAGTACAAAGGACAGGATTTGTTGTTCATTTCCTCTGTCAACAGATCTAGGTCTCTATGTAAAGTCTGCAAAATTAAAAGCACAATTAAAGTAGATGTTTAAAGAGTAATGGTGCGTGCTATATCTCTGAGATGTCACATAAAATCAAGGCTCTTGGGAAGGTTGAGTTGTTAAGTAAGAAGTATTGATTTAAATAGTTAACAATAGCAAGAGGACACGTATTTTTGCCTCAAAGATATTTTTCTTTTTAAAATAAAGTCACAGCGATTTGTCAATAGATACATTCATTCAAAAATTTAAATATCAACAATATCTACAGCATAAACAGGAGTGCAATATATCTTTCAGAAAGTAAACATTTCCAAAAAATTTGTGACATATACTTCTTTGCATAGTAGTATATGAATGTGTGTGTGTGTGTGTGTGTATTTATATATAACCATTTCCAAGACTTCTGGAAAAGATTAATAACTCTAAAACCCTTTTTCTCAAAATGAAATATAGCATAAAAATAAAATAGTATACTTTTATTGAGGAAGTACTTAACATTATGCCATAATTAGAAAACAAGGAGAAGCAGAAAATAACTTGTAATTCCACATTTAGATACAGCTGTTTATTTATTCATTAATTCTGCAAATATCTATTGAATGTGTTCTATGTGCCAGGCAATGTTTTCAGCATTGCAGATTCATCAGTAAACAAAACATACAAAATTTCCTGACCTCATGGAGTTTACAGCAACCTTTAACATTTTGCTTTATGGCCTTCAAGAACATAGATATATGTATATATAGTACTCACACATACATACATATACATACGTATACACAGGCAAGAACATGGTGCTATTCTATAGGTATTATTTGTAATCTGCTTTTTAACATTGCATATTTGATCTTTTTTTAAAAAAGATAATTTTGATAAGGACACAAGATGTGGTCTACCCAGTTAACAGATTTTTATGTGTACAATACAGTATTATTAAATATAGGCAATATGTTGCACCAATTTCTAGAACTGATTCATCTTGCATAACTGAAACTTTATACCCACCAACTAGCGACTTCTTTTCTTACCACTAAATATATGTCGATACCTTTATTTTTAATGACTTCATTGTATACCATTGTGTGGGTTACCCTGAATTATTTAACAATCCCCTCTTGTTGGACATTTAAGTTCTTTCTTTTTTTGCATTATAAATGGTGCTATGGTAATATGTAAGCATGACTATAATACTATACATAACAATCACACATGTATTATATATACTCTTGTCCATTTTTTAAATCATGATACATTCTTAGAGGTAGAATTTGGTTTCATAGGGTATTATCAATTTTGAGGCTTACATGACTTTTCTCTATGACTATTTTCTAAAAAAAAAAAAAGCAAAGTGCAGCATATGTGCTTCATTAAAGGTGTGAAAACAAAGATACAGATGTCTAGAGTAGTGTTTATCTTCTGAGGTTGCCATGATGATGCCAGTGACTTAGCATGTCAGCCCTTTGATGAAAAGGTCAGATCAGGAATGAAAACCAGTGGTTTTGAGACCTTTTTTTCCACAAGGGTAATCAGGCTTTCAAACAAAAAAGCCAAATTAATTGGGTTGTTTTGAACATTTAAATGTGTAGTTCAAACAAAACATCATTAGTCTCCCATTCTAAATACTATTCTTGAATTCTTCTTGCTGTAATACCAGGAAAGCATCCAGGCCTTTATTTTATTTTTTTAAATGATTTATTGGGGAGACATTGGTTAATAAAATTATATAGGTTTTAAGTGTACAGTTCAATAATACATCATATGGTCACCACCCAAAGTTAAATTTCCTTCCGTCACCATATATTTGACCCCCTTTACTCTCATCTACCTAAATCCAGCATCTCAGCTTTTAAAGTCAGTTTGCTTTCCAACAATCATTCTTGAAATGCCTATAGACGATTTAAAAAAGTTTCTTCAGGTTATTGATCTTCTGAATATCTGTGGAAAGTTTAGAATAAAATTCTGTTGCTCTAATATGTTTTACTCTGCTTATAAGATGTACTCATTATATATGATTTTAAGAGCCAAATTAATTAATCTTTTTTGTTAAATTTTCTAGTTCTTTGCATATAAATTCTGTATAGGAAAATAAGTCGCTAATCATATAAAATTAACAAACACAAGGTTCAGGGTAAGGAACCAAGATACATCAAAGTAGAAAGGCAAATTTGAAAAAAGTTTGATTTAGTATGAGAGTTAAAAAGATGTATAATTGAATAGATTCCTTCTGATTACAGATTTGTAGTAAATCATTTACAATCGATGATATGTATAAAAAATTATTCCACCTACTTTAATTCAACATGATAAAATGCAAATATGAGCATTATACTGATCCTGAAATTCAGCTTGATGATCTTTCAGGATGTTTAACATTCCTTGATTCCTCAACAGGGTCATACTAGGGGAGACATACGATGAATCTTTGCATAGGTTTAACTACCTTTTTCTTATTTCTCAATTTATAGCATTGTTTGTTCCATATTCTTTGGATTTATGTTGGAAACTGTAGATTTTGAAACATGCAGTTCTTCATATAAGAACCGGTTGCCAAGTAACATCAGAAGGATTTCAGGACCCAAAGCATTTAATCTTCACAGAGAATTAATTTTTGCCTTGTAAGACGTAATAACTTCTCTACTGAGTTGCACAAAAATGTGACTTGGGAGAGACGTCCTTGAAAATAATGAGAGATTTATTATTATTACTACTGGGTGCTGAGAACTACTCTAGGGATACCTGCAGGGAAGAAATCTCTAGAATTACTTTTTTGTGGCATGGGGTCTTTTCAATTCTACTCTCCTTGTGGCTCCACTTTTGTTGAACATTATCAAAAACCATAAAGAAAAATGAAAACTAGGCAACAAAAGAAAAAAGAAAAGGCAAACATCTAAGACAATAACTGGGAAATATAAGATTAAGAAGATATAAAAATAAAACATAAGAATAATGTAAGACAAAATTAGAATGAAAATTAAAAATGAAAGGTCAAAGAGTTACACAACTTCAAACATACAATGGTGACTTTCAAATGATATTTAAAAATCTGAAATTTAAGATGTCAGAAATAGAGATATAGTTATAAACACATCAGTAAAGAAATAAGTAGAGAAATAAGAAATTAAGGTTGTTTCAAGGTAATAAGGTTTTAGGATAAGAGGTATTGCTAGAAAAGGTAGAGCTATACAATTTAGTATTATATAGAATTATATAAAATAGCAAAGTACAATTGAGGATAATTATAAATAAATATAAGGTGACCCAGCTGTGGGCTGACTAGTGGGGGGGAGTCCTCAGCATGATGCTCTGGCTGAACATGGCCCACCTGGCAGTGGCGGACCTTCCAGAAGAGAGCCCAGTGGAAAATAGCACCCTGGAAGGAGATGTCCTTTTGAGAAAACCATTCAAAGTTCAGGACCCTAAAGCCCCCTGCCCTGCTCTTTATAAGCTTCCGGATCCCTCAGCGAAGTCAAGCATTCATTTAGCCAACTCATTTATAAAACTTTTTATTATAGAAATTTCTAAAATTGCACAACAGTAGCTAGCTGAGTGTAATTAACCCCCATGCACCCTTCACCCAGCTTCACAGATGTCAACATATTAACATATTGTCAATTTTGTTTAATCAGTTTTAACCACAAGCTGCTGCTGCTGCTACTTCCTCTTCTCATTCTTCCTCTCATTCTTCCCCTATTGTTATTATTATTACTGTTTATTTTAGTGAATATATTTGATATTTTGTTTCTTCTGTAACACTTCACTATAAATCTTTACTGTACCATTTACAATACAATCATATTACCGCATCCGATAAAATTAACAATAGTCTTACGATATCATCAAAAATCTAGTTTATGCTCAAATTTCCACAAATGTCTCAAAACTGTTTTCCAGTTACTTTGTTCAAACTGAAATGCAAATAAAGTCCACACATTACATGATTCATATTTCTTTTAGGTTTCTTTTTGTCTTTAAGGGTTCTCTTCATCCTTATTTTACACATGCTGTTAAATTGTTTAGGAAACAGTGCCATTTGTCCTGTAGCATTTCTCACAGTTGATATTTTGTCGATTATATCAATTTGTTGTCATTTAACTTATTTCTCTATCCTCATATTTCCTGCCAACTGGCAGGTGGTTCTGTAGGATGATTAGATTCAGGCCTTTTTTTTTTTTTTTTGGTGAGACTATTCATAGGTGGTACATTATTGCACCTTATTGCATCACCTGGGAGGAAATTTTAGTGATGTTAATATTGGTAAGCAGGTTGAGGTTTCACAAGCCTGATTCATCTATTGTAAAGTTTCCCTTCATTTATCTAATAGTTTTAGCATCCATCAATAATTTTGTCCTGCATTCATTATTCCAAAAAGGGTTGCGAAATGGTGACTCTTAAATTTTATCACTTAAAAAATACATTTATTAGCTACAATTCTTCAACAAAGAACTTTAATCAATTATTCTGTTATCTTAAAATATGTTTACATAAAAGTAATATAAAATACTGATTTCTATTGTTAACTATATTTCGAAATATTGAGCTGATGTAGTAACTTCCAAAAGTGACCAATGAAGTTTATTCATTTTAGTATCATTACAAAATCATCGAATTTTTATATTTGATATGTTACAGACTATTATTACATTAATGATTTGTTTTTTTTTGGTGCTCAAATTTTCTCATTGCAGGATGAGTTGTTTTGACACATCCCTTTAGTCTTTTGTTGATTCACTGATATTTTAAATTTAAATTTAAGATTGTCAGGATTTTTGTTTATAACATCTTTGTTTTTTTTTTAATCTTTTTTCTTATGTTTAAATCTTGTTTCCTAAATGACATTAGCTTAATTATTTGCTTTATTCTACTACAATTTTTATATCTATATATCAGTTTCAAAATAACAATTTCAAAATTGTCACTAATAAGATTTCTGAACACAGTTTAAGAATTATTTGTAATTATTTTTTCCACCTAGAAATATAGAGCCAAAATACTATGTTTTAAAATCACTTGAAATACTTCTTGTTATTTTATACCACTAACTAGATAGAAATTTGAGCTCATTTGTTTTCGTTTGTTTTCTCTTTTTAGAGATTGGATTTTATCTTCCTGGCTTTATTTTATTATTATGAAAACCATTTATATGGTTCCAAGGTCAAAATAATAGAGCCAAGTACATTCAGAGAGGTCTAACTTCTAATTCTGTCTCCTTTGACATCTTTTCTCCTTTTCCCATACACAGCCATTTAAAAATTATTTTGCTTATTCTTGTATTGTTCCTTTTAAAATATACAGTGACCTTGAATAACATGAGTTTAAACTGTGCAGGTCCACCTATATGCGGATTTTAAAAATTATCTGTAACTCTTTTCAATCCAAGAAATTAACCAAAAGAATAAAGCAACACAGTTAATAGGGTATTCATCTATGGGTTCTTATACTACATGAATAGTTTTCTTTAGTACATTAGAACTCTGATCCACTTGAAGTGGTGTGAGAAATTGAACCGATTTTATGTTTTCATACTTTTTCAGCTGTCCCAATAACACATATTAAAAAGACAATTTTCCCACTGACTTGAAAAGTTATCATTATTCTAAAAGTCTAAATTTCCACATATGTGTATTTAGGTCTATTTCTGGATTTCTTTCTTGTTCGATTAGCTTATCTGTTCATGTGCTAATACCACATCATTTTAATTATTGCG
>NW_011889120.1:1058226-1063867 GCF_000151845.1 Pteropus vampyrus
CAAGTAGCCCTGGTTCTTTTAATAGGAAGTGGTATTTTGAGATCACAGTTTGGATATTGGTTGTTCATTGTTTCTAGACCTTTTCTTGTTGCAGAGCTAGGAAATGTTTTTTGTTAAAATAGATCACACATTTACACAGATAATTCCAATTCAGATTTAATGCTGAAGCATTTTTTTACCTCATTGAATTTACATGTGCTTTTCCTGTTTTTCATGACCGATATCTGGGTGCTCAATGACATCAACAGAATTATTAATTTTTCTTTATCCCACAGCACTACATGAAAGTTTCCGAATAACAGTAAAACACTATCACCAACACTGTTATATTCATTTCTTTCATTTTGTTTTGATGCTTATAGATTGCCTTTGAAAATAATTCTTTACAATTATGCAGAATATTTACATGGTTCCAAAGTCAAATCTACAAAATGTCTAGCCAGCTTCTACCATGTCTATTTCCTCCCTTTTCTTCCTATAAATATTTAGACATATAATTTGAGAGAAAAGATAGTACTGGGAATTAAGGGTAAAAAACTTGGTCTCAGAGGTTAAAGTTTAATCTTTGTAGGAAAGTTGTGGATCAAGACTTGAAAATATTCATATTAGGAAGTTTGAGGAGAAAGAAGAACGATTTAAAATATTTCACCGAATTGGCCAAAGAAATTATAATAATGATGAAGGTTTTTTTATGAACATGAGAGAAAAATGTGCCAAGAGGAAATGGTCATCAATGCCAAAGTCAGCAGAAAATCTTGGTAAAAGTTGATAAGGGTAAGCTATTGAATTTCTCAATAATGAGGCTTTTAAAAAAAATTTCAGAGAGGTAAGTTTCTTTGAAGGAGCAAAGCAGAATTTCAAAGAGCAATAAGGAATTGAATGGACAGGAAATGGAGAATGACAGCTTAAAAACCTTGTGAAACAAGGAACTCACAGAGCTATTGCTAGCTTGAGAAAGACAACCAAATGGAGATTCTTTGTTTCCCCAGTAAAGAAAATCCTGAAGTCGAAGAAAAAGCTCAGAAGGAGAAACTAGAGAGGGGACAGGTAAATTCTGGAAGAAATCTTTCAAGAGTCAGGAAGAGATGAATTCAAGGACAAAGAACAGTTAATAATTCAGCCTCCACGTACAGAGACCAGGCCTCTTGAGAATTAAGGACACTCAGCTTATTCCAAGGAAGCTCGTAATGAATCCAGAATGTGTACTCTTTCTATACTAAAGGTGAATTCTTTCATAGAGGCTGATCTTTTAAAATCTCTTAGTGTTTTAGATATTTTTTAAATGTATTTTTTCGTTATAGTTAACATATATTAGTTTCAGGTGTACGACACTGCGATTATAGGCTGATCTTATTTCTCTCTCAGTAAGGTCCCTAGAAATCAAAAAATTCCCATGTCAGGCTAATTCTGCCTGAGTTAAGACTCCCTCAAAAACAAAATCAACCCAGTTCACTGCTAATTTATTCTTAGTGGCTTGGTGCACAACCTACATTTTCTCGTCTACTCCTAATATACTAGGGAATGGCTGTACCTGATTCTTTTGGAAGTCTAGAAATCAGATCAACTTACAATGTTCACAGCTTTGTTATCCTTGATCACTGCCCAGGTTGTATAATCCTTGAATTATCCAAAATTCTTCCAAACTCTTATTTCCGTATTGCTCTACACAGTCCTGCTCTGACCATACTCCTAGATTTCTTCTTCCTCTCAATCCTTCCACTGTGTCCTCTGGGAACTCCTGTATCATGGCAAACTGTCTTATATCCTCAATCCCTTCATCAGATGTTCCTCCTACCTCCTTGCCCTAATTTGTATTCACCATTGCTATTTCTAAACCATTATTCTTTTTCTTTTTCTGACAACTGTTCTTTTGAGGCATATGCTGTCTCACTGCATCTGTCATTCATTAACATCTCATCTTGTGTCAACTTTTCACTTTGGTTTATCAGTCACTTGCCAGGATCAGGAAGAAAAAAAAATGGACATATGGCAGGAAAAATGCTGAGGAAGAGCATGGAGTACTACCTGGAGGGCAGAATTAGATCAGACATGGGAAAGGTGAATTGAGGGGGTAGGCAGAATGTGTGAGCCACATAAAATCCTTAAATAATGGATAGAGATGTGGTATGATGGAGTTGGCTCATATTAGTTCACAAGAGGTGCTTGTTAAAATTTCAGGAATTTTACAAGCCATTACCTTAGTAGCTTGAAATGGGATATTATGGGAGCACTTATACTGTGGAAATCTGAACACTATTAATCAGGACCCTCCATACTCCCTGCTCCCCGAGCCAGTTCTTAAATATTTACCAGCACACCACTGCGTGGTAGGAAAGGAAGAAAATGAAATACAGAATGCATATAAGGTCAGGAAAGCTAAAGACAAATTTTGCCTAGTATCACCAATATTACCCTAAAAGCTGAGACCAAGAAATAAAAATAAAGAAGATTTAAATGGTAGATCAAAGAGTGGCAAGATTAAAGACAAATTCCAAAGACAAAACAATGGTAAAATAGCCTTCTTTTAGCTTAACAAACAGGTTTCTTTATTAATGAAGCTGAATCACAACTATAAGAAAATGAATGGAGATGACATTGGCAGGTTCTCCTGTACGATTGGATACCCTTATGTTGAACTCAGTCCACAGTATTTGTTTATTCAGTGCTTAATTAGGCTACTTGGTACAACTTCAGACTTCAAGAATTCAGATGGGCCAACAGCATAATGAGAACATGGACTCTCCATGGCTCTTAGGAGCATCTGTAGAGTGGGGAAAAAATGGTGGAGTTTGTATCCTGTCTCCCCTCCTCCACTAAATGATATCGTGCTAGTCACATAAACTCTCTGAACTCATTTCCTAAGCTATAATATGGCAATGGAGATACCTATCTCTTAGAGTAGCTGTGAAAATGACTCAAGACAATGCAGTTTTAAAGTGTTGAGTCTAGTGCCTTGCTCATGCCAAAATGTTTAGTTCCCATCTCATCTATATTCCTAAACTTTTCTTTTCAATGAAGTAAGGCTAAATACATATTCTTGAGAAGATGAAAATGTGAAGTCAGAAGACCTAAGTGTATGAGGAAGTTTCCCAGTACTTCTCTTTTTTCACACCATTGGAAAGCTCTAATCCAGGAGTGGCAAAGTGCTTGAAAAGAGCAGACAGTAAATATTTTAGGCTTTGTGGTCCATATAGTTTCTTTCTCAACTATTCATCTCTGCTGTTGTAACACAAAAGCAGCCACAGACAATACATAAATAAACACGTGTGTAGATGTGTTCCCATAAAACGTTATTTTTGAACACTCAAATTTAAGTTTCGAATAATTTTTAAAAGTTATGAGTATTCTTTTGATTTTTTTCAACAGTTAAAATGCAATTACCATCCTTAGCTCACATATCATACAAAAACATGTGGAAGGCGGGATTTTGCCTGTAGGCTGTAGCTTGCTGACACCAACTCTTATCTTAGACTTCAGGAATGTAATAGTATTCTATGTTTCAGTAATTTTGAAACATATTCTTAAATCCTGAAATCCTTTGTTCAAATAAAATCTTGCATGACAACCAATTGTTGCCGGAGTTTCTGTGAAGATAGGAATTTAGCATGTCCCCCACTCCCTCAAGAACCCACCCTTCCACCATCTCTCTCTCGCTCGCGCTCTCTCTCTCTCTCTCTCTCTCTCTCTCTCTCACACACACACACACACGCACACACAAATGTACACATGTGCATTCACACACACAAACACATACAATCTTCTGAAAGGATTTTATGGGATAATTTTAGAAATCTTACAATGAAATGTCAAAAAGAAACATGGACAATTTTGCACTATTTGACCCCCTTTAAGGCAAACAAAATTCAAGCATGACACGGGCAGTAAACAGTAATTAAACGAAGCCTCCAAAGGCTAGGTATCCTTCAAGCTTTTTTTCCACATTAGACCTATTTATGCTTTCAGACAATTGTTTCTCAACTGAGTCTTTCTCTCATTTGAGGAGAATCTACATAACTTAAACACCATAGATTATCTCTTGTCTGCATGATGGTTTGATCTTCTTTCTTTTCTTGGCTGTACTGGGCTCTGTTATTAGAATTTGGCTTCCTCTTCGGTGCTGGGCACATGGCATGTGTAGTTCTCAGTTACCCTGCTATCCCAGATTCTAGACCGCAAAAGCTAGAGTTATGAAAAATGCCCTCTAATCAATTCAGTGGGAAGGAAATCCATCAAAGTAAAATCTCCGTACAGACATCCATGGAGAGCTATCAGATGTCAGACTACATTGATAAAGGATGTAAAGTAGGAAACAAACATTTAGTTAAGTGTGCTTTGTGCCAAATGCTGTGCTAATCATTCATTCTAGAATTAAGAAAAATTTGAGAAGCATTTTTTTGGAATGGTATAAACTGCAAACCAATCTTAAGAAATAAGCTAAAATGAGTGGTTTAAGTAAATCTACCCTTTTAGGTAAAGTATGAGTTTTTTCTTCCATGGAGCTCTAAAGATATTTTCTAGCAAGGAAAGATACCTGGAGAAGAAATAGATCTAAGAAAAAACTCTTTTGAAAAGCTAATAAAGGCTTCTATAGGCATCTGGGAAAATCAGACTACTTTTCATGCAAAAATGATATAGAAATTGAAAAGAAAAACACAAGTATGTTACAAAGCTCATCCTCTATCACTAAAGCTAGGTGATAGATGAATAGACTTTCCTACGCATATAAGTTTGGACTGCATGACTGGGGTCTGTTATAATGGGGAATTCAAGATGCTGTTTTTTGGTTTGAAAATAAACAAGCCAATTTTGAACCTCTATCCTGTTTCCATAGGAGCTGTACCGGTTTGCAGTCCCACCAATAGTACACAAGGTTTCCCTTTTCTCCACATCCTCGCCAACACATATTTTTTGTTGACTACTTGATAATAGCCATTGTACCTGGTATATCATTGTTGTTTTGAGCTGCATTTTCCTCATGATTAGTGATGCTGAGCATCTTTTCAGTTGTCTGTTGGCCATCTGTATGTCCTCTTTGGAGAAATGGTTTTTCATGTCCTCTACCCATTTTTCAATTGGATTGTTTATTTTTTGTTATTGAATTATATGAGCTTCTTATATATTTTGGATATCAACCCCTTATCAGATATATAATTTGCGAATATGTTCTCCCACTCAATGGGTTGCCTTTTTGTTTTGTTGAAGGTTTCCTCCACTGTGCAGAAGCTTTCTAGATTGATGTAGTCCCATGCGTTTATTTTTGCTTTTGTTTCTCTTGTTTGAGGGGATGTATCCAAATAGATATTACTTAGAATGATGTCAAATAGTTTACTTCTCATGTTTTCTTCTGGGTGTTTTATGGTTTCATGCCTTACGTTTAAGTCTTTAACCTATTTTGAGTTTATTTTTGTATACGGTGTAAGAAAGTGGTCAACTTTCATCTTTTCTGCATGCAACTGTACAGTGGGATTGCAAACCGGTGCAGCCCCTATGAAAAACAGTATGGAGATTCCTCAAAAAACTAAAAATGGGCATACCATACAACCCAGCAATTCCACTTCTGGGTATTTATACAAAGAAAACAAAAACAGTAATTTGAAAAGATACATGCACCCTTATGTTCACTGAAGCATTATTTACAATA
>NW_011889120.1:1064447-1071946 GCF_000151845.1 Pteropus vampyrus
CATTCGCGCTTCCAATATCGTTCATTATCATCTACCTGTCAGCACTGAAAAAAGGTACAAACAAATTGAGACTTGAGACAAATTGAATGACCTGCATTTATTAACTACCATATGTTTACTTTCCTAAGATTTCTAGATATACTCTCCAACTTTCCCTACCCTGCTTTATGTCCCACGGAAAGACCTTTCGGGACTTCATCAAATGAGTTTCCTTGCCCTCTGAGTTTCAGTTGGGTATACCCAATGGAAAGAAACTGTTGGAGATCAGCAAGGAGTGTGAGGTGGAGGTATTTATCTCCCCGACTCCTTCCTTGTTTGACAAAATTAACAGGGGCTCCATTTCTCTCCTGAAAGCTACCATTCTTTTGTGCCAGTAACCATTCCCTGCCTCTGTATCCTCAGGCTAAGTGGTGGTAATGGCTTCCTACTGTTGCTAGTCTTGGAATGCTTTATTGTGCCTTGTTAGTTTTCCTTAACCCTGCTCACACATTTGCAGGTAGTCCCTTCATTAAGCTATACTCAATCCTCCTATTAGGGCGTACCATTTATTTCCTGTGCTGACACTTAGTGATAATGCCACTATTTTTTTCACTCTTATAATTGAAAGAGGATCGTGGCCATTGCTTTCTAGCCAACATTGTATATTGATCTCCTTTAGTGTACGCCTATTGCAGCAAGTACTAGGGGCCCCATGGAAAACTCCAAACGTTGCATTTCTCAAGGACGATAGTTCAGAAGTATTTATATTACCATTATTTGTATATCTTGCACGGATATCATATTTTTGTGTATATGAAATAATAAAATGTAAAAGCAAGACATAAAATTATTTGCAGGAAGTAAAGCTTTGTGTTTATATGTACATATGCACAGAAAAGGTTCTGAAATTAGAAGGAAATATTAGTTTCCTAATAGCTCATAATTAGTTTCGTAATAGCTCATAAGATTACAGGTGATTATTTTCTTCCATTTTTCAAATTTTCTATATTAAGTAGAAATATATTTTCTCGAGAAAAAATATATAGTCAATTATAAGCAGTAAATACTTAGAAAAATGGCAATATCTTCAAGTCCTAGAGCAATCACTATACTGAATCATTTCACTGGCAACTTGATCCAATAAAAAGAAGAAATTCCAAAAAAAAGGTTCAGACATGTAACTAGAAGGCAAAAAGAAGAAAATGCCCCATGAGCCAATGAGAGTGTCACCTCTTGCAACAATTATGTCATGAGAAAAGGATTTCAGGAGACCATTAGAGTATGAACTTGCTTGTAAAGCTGCCAAAGGTGACCTTAATCGCCCAGTCATGTTCTGTTCAGAACCATTATTCTGCTTTCAGTTGCTGTGAATAGTACCTGTGTGATATAGTCATGTTTAAAAGGGTAGTGGCTGTTCATTTTCATCTGCAGTTTCTCCTTCAGGCTGTTAAGATTTCTTGGAGTTTGCAAAATGTCTGTCCCTTGAGACCTTGCAAAATGAGTGGCAAGAACAAAGACTTTTCAATGCTCAATGTCAGGAAGGATGATTCACTTGGCTGTACTGCAGTCCAGCAACACCAAGACCTATTGTTAATATGATATTTAATAACAAACATGCCAGTTATTGATTGGACTTTTATTGTCTGTATAAGTGAGGTATACACAAATACATATATCTACATATACAGATATACATATATATGTATACATATATATAGATATATATACGTATATATATATATACACATATATCTTGAAAATGGTGTTTGATAACATCACATTGATTAAATAAACAAGGTCTTGCCAGCATTACCTATTATAGCACAGTATCCAGCTTTGATATTTAGATTTGAGTAGGGCATGAATTTATAACCTATGGTCTCCTTATCATAACACTTCCCCAGTGTCACAAACAACAGACTAGGTAGAGGTCCTTGGTTAGCTTGACCCCTTGCCTCCATTAGCACACACATGTCTGATCTTTCTCTAACTCCTTATACCACTTACTGTTTGTAATAAAAGTATTAATAAATGAGAATTCCAGTAATTAGTTTTTTTTCTGATAGCTTTAGGTATAATAATTTTTAAAAATCTGGCCCCTTAATTAAACTCAATTAAATGTTCTCCCAATAAGCAACGACACAGGGAATGCAGTCAGCACTAAAGTAATGGCTAGGTTAGAGCCAGAGGGAAGATAGAGCAATCAGAGGGATCATTTCAAAAACCATATAATTTTTTAACCAATGTGTTATATATTTGAATAATAAAATAAAATGCCAAAGAAATGCTCTCCCTATATATAATGACATGAGACAATGTGAAGCATGCTAAGATAATTATTTATAGACTTAATATAACTAATTTTGAATAGGAAATCAAGAAGCATTTTATAATAGGCTGCATATATGGTTTCATACTTCATAGAATATCTGGTTTGGAAATGGTCTTAAAGATCAGCTAGTCCAAGCATTCGCCCAGTGCTTAAATCCTGTCGAAAATATCTTTGTCTATTAGTCTCTATGTCATGCTTGAAGTGCTCCAAGAAAGGAGATTTTTTTGAAGCAACCCACCTGAAATAGGAGGTACTAATTTCCACATATATGTGTAAATAAAAATATTACTCCAAACATATTTACCACTCCTGATTTTAAACTCAGTATGGCATATATTATTGGAGAAAGAGAAGAAAAAAAATCCTTCTCTGGTTTTCTTGCATATATTCCTTTAAAAAATAAATTTGACAGATCCTGGAAGACTCACAGCTTTCCTCTTCTTTGACTCACAAAATGAAATAATTAAATAATGGCAAAGATCCTAGTTTCTAGGGCACATACAAAATCTAAAATAATACCTCAAATGAAGCATCATTTTCATCTTTTAAATTAATTTTGATCACTTATGTTTTGTCCAAGCAAATCAAGTAAAAAAGGCACAGAGCTATATTGCCAAAATTATGTTATAAACAAGAGGATACTTGTTTAAGAAAGACACATTTGGAAAACACACAATCCTCAAAAAAACTATATTGTATAGGAAAACAACCACCAGAGAATCACTATCATACAATTAAACTAATATTGTATGTCACCTCTAACTGAAACGTAAATTTAAAAAAAAAAATTTAAAGATTAAGAAAAAGAGTTAGCAGGACAATTGTAAGTTTCCTGTGTCAAAGAAAGTTTCATGGTACATCTGATAAGGGGTTAATATCAAAATTTTATAAAGAACTTATACAACTCAACAGCAAAAAAAGAAACAATCCAGTTAAAAAATGGGCAGAAAACCTGAACAGATACTTCTCCAAAGAGGAAATATGGATGGCTAACAGACATATGAAAAGATGCTCAAGGGTGCTAATCATCAGAGAAATGCAAATTAAAACCACAATGAGATATCACCTCACACCTGTCAGAAGGGCTATCATCAATAAATTAAAAAACAGCAAGTGTTGGCGAGGATGCGGGGAAAAGGGAACGCTCATACATTGTTGGTGGGATTGCAAATTGGTACAGCCACTATGGAAAACAGTCTGGAGGTTTCTCAAAAAATTAAAAATGGATATACCTTTTGACCAAGCAATTGCACTTCTGGGTAGTTATCCAAAAAACAAAAAAAACAAAAAAAACAAAAAACAATAATTCGTAAAGATCTATGCATTCCAATATTCATGGCAGCGCAATTTACAATAGCCAAGATGTGGAAGCAACCTAAATGCCCATCAACAGACGATTGGATAAAGAAATTATGGTTCATATATACAATGGAATATTACTCAGCCATTAAAAAAAATTAAATCCTACCATTTGCAATGACATGGATGGACCTAGAGGTTATTATGCTGAGTGAAATAAGTCAGATAGAGAAAGATAAATACCATACGACTTCACTTATATGTGGAATCTAAGGAACAAAAAGAACAAACTAATCAAAAACAGACTCACAAATATAGTGGACAATTTCGTGACGGACAGAGTGGAGGGGGGTTGGGGGACTGGGAGAATGGGGTGAAGGGTTAAAGAAGTACAAATTAGTAGTTGATAGCTGGACATGAGGATGGGGAGCACGGCACCGGGAATACAGTTAGCATTAATATGTTGGCTAGGTGGAGGGCCAGGGGAGGGAGGGAGCAATTGGAGGAATCGTTTTATGAACAATAGAGATGTCTAATCAATGTACTGTATAACTGAAACTAATTTAAATAAATAAATTTATTTTAAAAAAAGAGAAAGTTTCATGGAGAAATGATTTTAGGAATCTTTACTCCAGCTATAAAATATGTTTGGTAAATCTTGGAGAATAAAATGTCATCCTACCTTAAAAATCTGAATTACTGCAATGCCTGAAATCTCCCTTTACAGAGGCATGGCTTTGGGACTTAAAGGCTTCTGAATTTTTAAGATCCCCTGGCACCTAGCTCTCAACACAGACTCATTAAATGTAAAGCCTTAGTGAAGGGGTAAGTGGTCTGTAATGAGATAGTGAACAGGCTTTTGACAGACAGCAGGGATCAGGGATGCTGGAAGATACAGAAAGGGGAAGAAGAAGATGAACTAAAGATAAACTTCACTCCTGCTCACTTCCCAGGGCTAGACCTTTTAATGTACATTATCTCATTTATTCTTACCTTTGATTTATTTTCTTACAGACCTACCAAAGTCTTCTTATAGACCTACTTAAGGCCAGAACAAAGACTGTCAAGCACTTTTGATGAACTAAATGCATGGAACTAAGAACCTTTTTTCAGGTATCAAATATCAGTGCTTAAATCTTGGGAGATATTTATGTAAAATCTAGAGCAAACCATGAATACTTTTAAGGATAGAAGCTCTTTCCTGTTCAGCATTATGCTGGGCACATATTAGGTGCTTTATAAAATATTTCACTGAGAATAGCTGAAGAGCGTTTCTAATGATAAAGACATGGTGAGTCATTTATCCGGCTACTTCCCAGTAAGAAGAGTCATTTAAACTCAATTTCTCTATATACTTTCACTGTCTAAATCGGCAAAAGAATCTGAGATAAAGAACAGACTTCCAAATGACTACATTAAAAGAAACAAATAAGCTGTTTATTTTACACTCAGTTAGAAATATTATAAATAAATTATTCATCTAAAAGCTGAAAGACTTATGTTACTTAAGTGCTTGGGATAATCAAAAGTAAAGTGGGTTCAATTACTAAAAATGAGGAGGCAGGGCGAAGAAACCAGAAAAAAAGACTTACTTAATGATAAAGTGCTGCAATATCATAATGAAAATATGTAGGCTTTTCTGGTTATAAAATATTAAGTGAATTCAAAGTTGCAAGCACAAAGAAAAAATTAAAGTATCAAGAAATCTTATATTGCATTGACCAGAAAACAAAGCATTACCAATCCATTAAAATGAATTTTTTTTTGCCTCTATCATTGTCTTATTTTGGGGTACTCCCAAATCAGGGTCTGAGACACAGACCATCTTGCCTCTCAGGTTTAAGTACTGCTGTCAGTCTCTGTCATTCCAGAAGCCCCGTCTTTTCCCCACTGGTATTAGGAAGCCCAATCCCATGGCAACATCTCTGTCTGTTAACCCTGGCCTTCAGAGGATACCACTGAGCTTTTCCAAAGATGCCATTGTTAATTCCAGGACATTTCTTATTGCCCTAGTGAAGGGAATATTCTATGGACCATTTTGAAGAAGATGATCAAGTGGTGGGCTCACTGGTCTCATAAAATAAATCCATTCTAACATTCTGCCTCCCTAAGTCTTCTGTTCCCTTCTTCACTATCATGCCCAGGTATTCTTGTATTACTGCTTCATTCACTGCAGGCCATTATTGTGTCAAAGCTTCAAAAAGCCATCCTAGAGTATATCAGAGCAAAATTCAGGTGTCCTTGCCAATATTTTGAACCCCAAATCACTGGTGAGTGCTTGTAGGTCAATGATTCCCTGGTCCTATTATTTGCTCCAACATTAGTCCCCCTGGTCCTTGCTAATACCAATCAACCGATCTTGAAATTACTTCAGGGTGTAAGCTATTTGCTCACATAAGAGGGGCTGCATTTCTATGCTTGGCTGAGCTATGACCTGCCCCTAGTTCCCAGTCTTGAGGTATGAGGGCGGCAGGAACAGTTTTTGAGAAAGACAGATATCATATCAAGCCACTTGCCTCGGATGAGGTCTTCCCAGTGTATCCAAGCAATAGGAGGTTCTCTCTTCCAGCAAAAAGCTGGGAGTTAATTCCACCAGTTGGAAAGGTTTAGTGAAATCTGGGTTTCAGAATTCTCAGAGGTTGATCCATCCATATGTGTCCATCCAGGTATCATGGTCACACCCATTTCCTCTCAGAGTACTGACTTCTGTGTAGGAAACCTGTCAAAGCTCTGCTTTCAATTTTCCTTGTATCCCTGCCATCTTCGAAATTAGTTCTTTTCAAATATTTGTTGGCCATTTGTTTGTCCTCTAGGGAGAAGTATCTGTTCAGGTCCTCTGCCCATTTTTTGATTGGATCGTTTGTCTTTTTGTTGTTACTGAGTCGTATGAGTTCTTTGTATATTTTGGATATTAGGCCCTTATCGGAGGTGTTGCTGGCAAATATATTTTCCCATTCCGATGGTTGTCTCTTTACTTTGTTGACAATTTCTTTTGCTGAGGAGATGATAGACTAGTGGTTACCAGAGGGTAGGGGGTTGGGGGAGGAGGGGAAGTAGACGGGGTAAAGGGGGTCAAATATGTGGTGAGAAAGAAATCTAACTATGGGAGGTGAATGTACAGTGTAAATATATATATATATGCCTTACTGTTAAAGTGTACAGCTGAAACTTATTGGATTTTGTTAATGAATGTCACCATAAAATGAATGAATGAATGAATGAATGAATGAATTTTTAAAAATTAGTTCTGGGGTCTGATTTTTAGTATGGTATTCTCAGAAGCTGCGGGAGATAAGGTTCTCTTTATTTGCTTCCATAGAGACCCTTTGGCTTTCAGTGTTTCTTGAGATGATAGGTGGCTGACCTGACGCTGTCATTTTTTTACATAGTTCTGAAGTAATTGTATTATCTATTCATCTTTATCATATTATTATAATTATCATTTACCCTCATATTTTTCCTGTGATATTGCTATCACAAGACCAAATATTCCACCTTCCTTCTGCACCTTGTCCTAATCCATTATAAGTCAAAGTCTTAGTAATCGTGATGCTTCTAGAAGCAAGTTGAATATTACCATTAGTCCACTTCGGCACCAATTCTTTTAGTCTAGTTCCCCTGAAAGTAGAATCTGAGAGAAAGATTTATGTGCAAACAGTTTATATTGAAATGTAATCTCATGGAGCAGTGGTTAAATGACAGGTGAGTAACCTTCTCCTGGAAAGAAAGAAAAGCCAATTCAGGATTGTATTAGCAAGTTAGTAAAGTGCTTCTGTGTTCACTGCAGCATTATTTTCAGTAGCCAAGCTAGAGAAATAACCTAAGTGTCCATTGACAGATAAATGGATAAAGAAGATGTGGTTTATATAAACAATGGACTACTACTCAG